>NW_007730053.1:18738-20195 GCF_000696425.1 Galeopterus variegatus
CGCCGCCGCGCTTCCCAAGCGGCGCACTATCCAGTGCGCCACCGGGCCGGCCCCACACAATAAAGATTTTTGAATTTTTGTTGCTATACAGCACTATCTTAGAAAGTAGAGGACAGCCTACCATCACAGTATTTGCTTGTAGCTGGAAGAAATAGTAAAGGGGACTTTGGAGCTGATGGTGATAACTGGGTTGGCAGGATGAAGACAGTCAAACAGGGAGGAGAGACCCACATTGTCCCAGTGCAGAGTGGAAAGGAAAGAGCTAACCACCAGCTGCTACCTGCAAGTGCCATTGCTCTGGGAAGGAAGTAGCTGCTTCCTCTTGCTGTGTAGACACAGGAGGACTCTCAGCAGAGCTGGTACACCACCACAGCAGAGGCTTAGGGCCAGGGGCCTCGGTAGGTAAGAACCCCTGCTGGGAAGCACCAACAATGTGGCTGCTGCTTGCTCTTTGTATGGACAGCCTCTGCACCTCTAGCTCCTCCTAAAATCCTGCCATGTGTCATTCTCTTAGGGCTTCCCCTACAGATTCTTTCATAAGTTAGTCATTTGCAGCACAATTTATTATCTATTGCCAAAGGCCAGGAACATTAAAATCAGCTTTAAGATGGCTGCAGAGCTCTAGAAAATTGTGAACCATTGATGCTATTAAATCAAGTAGAAAGCCCAGAGGCCGAAAGAAAACACAGGCCATTTTATCAAAGTCTTTGGTTAATAGAGAAAAGAGACCTTTAATGAAACTATTCATTATTGTTAAATCTATCACCTAGGTATTTAAATGTTTATATTAGTTAGGAATCCAAACTCTAATTATTGCTCTGATACATTTCTACTTAGTTTTACAATATACATAATAAGATAAGACTTCTTAACTGGTGGGCCCATTTCCAAAACTAGCATCAATAAGAGCAAAAATTAAGATTACACTGGATGGAACCTTGGGATACTGAGGTGGTTCACGAGGTACGTTTGCTCTGTTGATTGGTGGTGACTTTCTGGAGCCCTAGGAGGGGAAGGTTTGTGAGGCTAGTCCATGCTCAGTGGAAAAGGGCACAAGATTGAGAAGCAGTATCTGCCTCAAGGATGGGAGGAGGTGGCACTGCAGCACCAATGCTGGGTAATTTGCCAACCCTGCCAATCCAGGGCATAACTATTAGCATCTAATGAGTATGTTAAGTTGTGCCCAAGTATCTTAATTAGCTATATGAAATATTCTTTATGACAAAAAAATGGATTTAAAGTCAAGATCAGAGACTATATTATATTGACTTGTCTACAACAGTAGGTCTTTGAAATTACTTTCTGAAAATCATAAGAATAATAAAATACAGTGGTGTGAAAAAAACTAAGATGAGCGGATAACCAATGTAGATTGTGGAATTTCAGCTATTTCTTTCTTTTTTTTTTTTGGTCTTTTTCCGTGTCCGGCAACGGATCGCAACCCTCAGTGTTGCCCC
>NW_007730053.1:21194-25021 GCF_000696425.1 Galeopterus variegatus
CGAACCCTCGGCGGGAGCGCCGCCACGCTTCCCAAGCGGCGCACTAGCGCAGTGCGCCACCGGGCCGGCCTTTATTTCTTTTTTTAATCATTATACAATGTAAACATTTTTTGTGGCCCTTTACCAATTTCTCCCTAACCCCCACTCCCCTGAGCAATTTAAATAAGCAAAACTTTTTCTGCTTGAAGAACTTGTGCTTATAATGGATGAGATGACATAAATCCATGCAGAGTGAGAATGGGTGGACTGTGTACTCAAGCCTCAGAGTAGGCTTCTGTGAAGTGTCTAAGCTCCTTTTATGGACAAAACAGATAAAACTCTGGGCACTGGTTCCACTTCCCTTTTCAGCAGCCTCTCCTGTTTGTCACTGCTCTGCATGAGCAATTGTTCCATGTGGCTCTCTGATGATATCCAGCCTTTACCTGGGCTTCCCACTTCCCTCCTGAGCTAGTTTCGTAGGCTTCGAGCACAAAGTTGAGCAAAGGCTAGATAGCTCATCACTTTTTATTATGATACCTAAGTTTGCCTGAAGTCAATGAGAATTTCTTTGTAAACTGTCAGACCTAGTTATGGATCTCAGTGATTTTACCCAGACTGGGTAAGCTGACTAAGCTTTCAACTCTGTAGGACCCCCGCTTCATTTTACCCCAGATGCCATTATGCTATTGCTGGTACTTAATGTGTAATCTCACCTAGAATGCAGTAGCCAGCCGTCTGGTCCTTCTGCTTTTGCCCTCATACCCTGTGATCTATTTGTAACACAGCAGCGAAGTGAGTCTGTTAAACAATCAGTTGCGCCATGTCACTGCTGAGCTTAGAAGCCTCCCATGGCTTCCCAGATTTCCCAGAGTAAAAGTCAAAGTCCTTGTAATGGTTTTTCCCAGAGTGAAAGTCAAAGTCCTTGTAGGGTGCTATCGGATCTTCCCTCCTCCTGCACCCCAACACCACTACTTCTGTACTTCATCACCTGCTACCAGCCTTGACTCACTCAACCAAACTCTTGACAAATATTGAGTGCCGGTGAGTTCTTAGTTGTTCCATGACCTTGCAATCCTTTCATAGTATATCTGGAAATCAGATCCTGTGTTGATGGTTAAACAAGCAGTCACATGCTTTCATGTTCAGCTCACCTGGGGGAAGGTGCAGTTCAGCCACAGTGGCGTTGCTGTTACTTGAAACTCCAGGCACACTCTTGCCTCCTGGGCCTTGGCACTCCTATTCCCTCTGCCTGGTGTGCTCTTGACTCAGATCCACAGTGCCCCCTACTTATTTCACTTTCTTTAGGGCTTTGTTTATATATCACCTGCTCCATGAGACCTTCCTGATCACCTTTTTGAAAATGGAAACCACTGCTACACCTACACACACACACACACACACACACACACACACACACACACACACACACACACACACACACACACACACACACACACACACACACACACACACACACACACACACACACACACACACACACACACACACACACACACACACACACACACACACTTCTTATCTTCTTTTCCTGCTTTATATTTCTCCATAGCACTTACCTTCTGTTGTACTGTACTGGTTACTTGTATGTATATCTCATTTGTCATCTGTCCCTTCCCCCCTTTCTGTGGGAGCAGAGGCTTTTGTCTGTTTTGCTCACTGCTGTATCTTCAATGCATAGAATACAGCCCAACACATAGTAAGCATTCAATAAATACATGCTCTGAGTGAGTGAATGAATGAATGAAAATAGTTTGTAATATATAACATTTGTGAGTGATTGAACGTCTTTACATAGTATTACTTCCCTCAGATTAGAAACTTTCTAGGCTTCCCTTTGTTTACCCCTTGTGCCCTCATCAGGTTTCTCAACTGTCCTAAGAGGTATGTCAGTCCTTCCCCCTGGTGAGCTGAATGTGAAAGCATGTGACTTCTTGTTTAACCATCAACATAGGATCTGATTTCCAGATATATTGTGAAAAGACTGCAAGGTCATGGAACTGAGAACTCACCAGCACTCAATATTTGTCAAAAGTTTGGTTGAGAAAAATATGATTTTGGAAATTCTACATGCAAGATATATAGTCCAATTGATCCTCTACAATCTGGATCTCCTAAAATCAGTTCCTTATCAGGTCAACCCAACTGTATTTGTCCATTTCTGCTGCTTATAAGAGAAATACCTGACACTGGGTAATTTGTAAAGAAAATATTTATTGCTTACAGTTTCAGAGGCTGAGAAGTCCAAAGTCCAGGGAACATATCTGGTGAGGGTCTTTTCCTGGTGGTGACTCTGTAGCAATGCAGCGTATCATGTGGCAGATGGCTGCGTGCAAGAGAGAGAGCCAAGCTTCTCACTAGCTCTCCTTTTCAAGCCATCACAACCATACCCATTATTCCACGAATGGATCAATCCATTCATAAGGGTATAGTCCTCTCAATCTAATCTCCTCTTCAGGGCCCCACCTTTCAATTACCATAAGATTTCCCACCCTCTTAACAGTTGCTGTGCAGATTAAGCTTCAGTGAGTTAGAGGGGAACATTCAGTCCACAGCCCCAAGAAGAGCAGTTTGCCTGGACTGTATCCAGAAAAATTTCTTTTATTGAATTGCACTTTGACATTATCCCATTGGTCTATATTGGGGGAATACATTTTATAAATATGCCTTATATAGTCTGAGGATATTGTTGAGGATATTGTTTATTACCTTATACAATGTCCTGTAAAGAAGAATTGAGGAAAAAGTTTCTCTTAGAGCTCTATCAGGAAAAACTTTTCTTTCCTTGAGCAACTGGTTGTATCTCCACCTTTGCACTGTCCAGTGAGCCCAAGAGTCAGATTTGGGGTCCATTGCCTGGCAAGTATCTAGGTCATTTTATTTACTAAGTTCCTGATTCACAACTGCCCTTTCTAAGCCAATGCCAGCGTGTGCCAGTTTTCATCCATCCAAGACAAAATATAAATGACAATGTGTAATTTCATAACACTAAACTGGACTACCCTGTATTCTGAGATCATGTTCTTCATGTTTTATAGGTATTAACAAAGAATGTATTTCTTTTATGAAATTATGGTAAGAGTCAATGGTAGGATCCTTTTTGGTTTGTTTTGGTTTTGTTTATTAATGTATTTACTTGGCAAAAGAACATGATAGCACCCCTCTGTTAATTCCTAGTGTCTGGAGAAATTTTATTGGTTCAGAAAATCCAAGTCTAGAAGTATTGGTTTCTATCTTATGCCTAGCTTCATTCTACCTCACCTATTAACTTTTCCTTTCATCCTATATGATTATTCACTTATTTTTAAATTTTTTTGTTGCCTTGAATACATTTAAGCCATTTTCAATTATTTCTGGGATGTGGCAGACATGAATGAATGAATCATGAACAAACTTATACAAAGCAAAGAACATATCAACTTGCTAGGCATGACCTCCAGCTGCACTCTGCACCAAATGCTCTTATTCAACGTCACCTAGCATGTTATCTGCACAGTGTATAGTGCTTTGTAATTTATGTCTTATCTTATTTTATCCTCTCAGTAGCCCTCAGAGATAAATGTTATTTCTCCCTTTCCCTCATTATATAGACTCAGAGAGTTTAAGTGGGTTGTCCTAAGACTGAAAACTTGGGGAAAAATTGAAATTTTAACCTAGATATTCTGCCTACAAGCCTAATTTTTTTTCTCTATACCATGTTACTGCCTTTTTAAAGTACCGTTTTTTTTGTTTGTTTGTTTGTTTGTTTTGTCTTTTTCCGTGTCCGGCAACGGATTGCAACCCTCAGTGTTGCCCCCGTACCGGACCGGGACCGGCAACAGGATTGCAAC
>NW_007730053.1:26021-39700 GCF_000696425.1 Galeopterus variegatus
CCGCTCTGCATGTGGGATCCAACCCCTCGGGCGGGAGCGCCGCTGCGCTTCCCAAGCGGCGCACTATCCAGTGCGCCACCAGGCCGGCCCCTAAAGTACCGTTTTTGAGGGTGATATTGTACAGAGTTATTTTGTTTTGTTAAGAAGAAATAAGGAGGGTCTGGCTATTTCCTTGGTTTTCAGATTAACCTTCCATGTTGCCAGGTGTTCCTAGTAGGGCTGTGTTCCAGCTGAGCCTCTCTGACCCTTAGCTGCAGGGAAGCATGCACTGTACAAGGTTCCCTTGATCAGCACATATGGAAGAAATTTGCCGCGGGGTAGTCTCCTTTTGATCACTTTTTTTATTGCATGCTAATTCATATTGTACAACACCATTATAGTGGGAGCTTTCTTCATTCGTAATTTGCTTTAACATTAAAGCTGAGCTAGAGCTCTCTTCTCATTTTCCTGTTGCTAAATATAAAATGTATGCTGAAGTTCTCCTATAGTCAAGAGAATGTGGGTCCTTGAATGGGAAGCTTAGAGAAAAAAATTAAAAGGGAGGTAGAATTGATTAGGATTCCCAAATTGGCAGGTAGGTACTGCACAGGGCTTAGGAGGGTCTTTCAACCAGTTGAAATTTGTTGATGAGCTATTTCTTCCAGGGACCTGTGCTAGGCACTGAAGTGATGTGAAGAAATAGGAGACACCTTCCCTGTCTTCAGCACCATTATACTCTTTTAATTCAGGGTCTGCAAACTTTTGCTAAAGGGCCATTTAGGAAATATTTTAGGTTTTGCAAGCCATTCAGTCTCTGTCATTGTGCAAGGTGGTCATTGTGCAAAAGCAGCCATAAACAATATATAAATCAATGAGTATAGACACTGAAATTTGAATTTCATAAATTTTCATGTCATGAAATATTATTCTTTTTAATTTTTTCCCCCAACAATTTAAAAACATAAAAACCTTTCTTAGTTCACAGGTCATACAAAACCAAGCAGCTGGACTTGGCCCATAAGCTGGAATTTGCTAACCTCTGCTCTAGAGCAAGGGTTCTTAATTTTTATACTATCAGACCCCTTTGCCAGTCTAGTGAGCCTATGGACCCTTTCTCAATAATATTTTTAAATGCCTAAACTAAAATACATAGGATTATGAAAGTAACCAATTATATGGAAATATAGGTATCCTGTATTTTTTTAAATACACAGTTTAAATAAGCTCCAAAGAAAGAGAGGTAAATGTCCTAGGTGCTTAAACCAAGAAGAGCAGAAAGCAGCAGCCGAAGTGCCCACAGCCTCGGGGAGGTGTAAGGCCAGGTGTGGGTGTCCAGGGCTAGGGCTTAGCATCCACACCTGACTGGAAACTGGCCCTGGGCTGCCAAGAGGCAGGGAGTTGGGACTGACTTCATTGTTTTTGTTTTCTCTAAAAATACTATTGGATTCTTTTCTAAGTCTCCTATCCTACCTTCTCCTAACCCTGAGAGTCCAAGAAACCTGAAAGGACCACCTACTCTATGAGAAGGAAACTAGAAAAAATTCTGCTACCTGTCCAGGATCAGAGAAGTTTTTAATTTTCTTGAGACTCTGGGTGGGGATTGGGGACAATTTGGGGGCAAATATGGGGAGAGTTCACGGTCAGAAATGAAAACTCCAAGTCTGTGTCACACAGGTATAGGAAGTGTGAGTTTATGCTCAAAAATTGGTTCCAGAATCCAAAGCTAATAATAGTAACATAAGAACTCATCAGCCACTTTGTTAGTTAGAAAAGTTATATTTATATAACTTCTTCCAGGTTGCCAATAGAGTTGTAACTCTGTTTATAATGTCTTTTGTTGTACAGAAGTTTTTAATTCTAATGTGGCTGTATCTTTTGCTTTATGGTTTGGACTTTTTGTGTCTTAAGAAATCCTCCTCCACTATTATATTCTAAAGATAGTCTCCTACAATTTCTTCTAAAATATTTAAAGTTTTGTTGTTCACATTTAGATCTTGAATCCGACTGTGATTTACTTGTTGATCTAGTTTTGGATATGGTTTGAGGCAGGGATCTAATTTTAGCTTTTCCATTTGGATAGCTAATTGCCACAGAATTTTTTACTCAATAGTTTTTCTTTTCCTACAGGCATACCTGTGATGCCATGTTTGTCAGATACAGTTTTCTCTATATGCCTGTGTCTCTTTGTTATTCTTTTCTGGTTTATTTGTCCATTCATCTACCAGTTTTACTTACTACATCTTTCTAATAAGTCTTACTATTTAGTAGTATAATTCCCCTCTTCTTATTATTAAGAACTGTGAAGGGTCTGAGAATTTATTCTACCTGCAAGCTAACAAGTCAGCCTGCCGTTGTTTCATGGATACAAGCAAGAGACATGAGACAGTGAGTCAGAGGTAGAGGACTTTACTGCTCACAGTACAGCAGGCATTACAAGCATCATATTTGCCTCAGTTACCCTTGCACTGAAGTCCCATGTGTGACATGGAAGGACTGAGATGAATGCTGCACACATCACAGTGAGGACCCCAAGTTTAGGAAACACCTAACTTGCTAGCAAACCTGCCTATCCTTTACCCCAGAGAGAGACATTTCTTTATTATTCTGGGCACAAACAAATCTGCTGATTGCCCTGGAGGGAGACACTATTTTTATCTGCCAAAACTGTTTGCTGTACAAACATCCTGGAAAAGATAGTCCAAAAAAACCCAAAAGCTGTCAGTGCCTTTGCTCAGAAGATATGCAGAAATGCAAAAGACCAATGGAGAATTGTCTCCCAACACTTATATTTCTTCAGTAGTATTTATTTTGCCCCTTTACTCTTCCATATGAATTTTAAGATCAATTTGTATAGTTCTTTGGAATAGCACTATGTTACTAAGTGTAAATTTATGATTTACAACCACATGTAAATAGTTTCTTATAGTTAATAACTATAATTGTAGGTGTGCAAAGCAATGAACAGTTTTTAAAAAGACCACAAAAACAAACCAAAAACAGTTTTAAAAACAAACAAAACAACAACAGCAGCAACAACACAGTGAAACCCCTGAGACCTTGCAGAAGCAAACACAGAATTTCTTTGTAATAGTGTTTCTACAATGTAGGACACAAGAGACTCTCACAAATTTAAAAAGACAAGCAAATAAATCTCTGCTGAAGATAAAAATTAGAAAACTCAAACACTAGAAAACAATTGCTGTGAGGGACAGTCCACACAACAAACTGAGGAACTAGCACTTCAAGAACTTTAGCTTATATGAAAAATGATATAGAGAATAAAAGAAGTATATTTAAAATTATTCAAAAACAAAAAGCAAAAATGGGAACCATAATGATGGAATGGGATACTAAGAGAAAAGCAAAAGAAGATTCAAATAAAGAGCAAACAAATTCTAGAAATTTTTTAAAAAATCATTTAAATTGAAACTCCAAAGAAGGGGTTAAACAGCAGAGTAGAAAAAGCTAAAGAGAGATCAGTAAACTGGAAGATAGTTCTGAGAAAATTGCCGAGAAAGCAGCACAGAGATCAAGAACTGGAAAACAAAAAATGTGTACCTAATATCATGATGAAACTGAAAAACCAAAGACCAAAAAAAAGTCTTAAAAGCAATCAAATAGTGAGCAAAAGACACAAGCTCACTTATATGAAGGTCAAGAACAGGTAAAACTAATTGATAGTGTTAGCTGTCAGAATAGTGGTTACCTCTGGGGGGTAAAGGGAGGGTTCCCACTGGGAAGAGGTATAAGGGTACCCTTTGGGATGCTGAAGATGTTTCATATCATTATGGTTACATGGCTGTATAAACATGTAGAAAGTCACTAAGCTGCGCACTCAAGATTTTGTGCCTTTTATTATGTGTATATTTTAAAAATACTTTTGTAAAAAGTAATCGGAAAGAAAAAAAGAAAGACTACCTACAAAAGAATGATATCTAGATTAGCAACCCACTTTTGGTCAGAAACAAAAAGCCCAGAATATAATTGAATAGTGACTTCAAAGTGCCAGGGAAAATAAACATCAACTTAGAGTCCTTTGCTAACAGAACATTATTAACAAATGAGGCTGCCTAAAGACATTTTCAGACCGAGACTGTAACAACCTCTAAAATATGTTCTTCAGCAAGAAGAACAATGCATGAATCAGTGATAGCAAACAGGTTGGTGAATCTGTATAAGAATTAACTTTCAAAAGTAATGATTCTGAAGGGTTATTTTTAAAGAGGTGGATTATCCTGCAGATACACACACACACACAGATGTGAAATGATAATGACAAGGTTATTCTCTGCAGTATTGTTTGAAACAGCACAAATTAGAAACACCTTCAATACTTATCAGTAGAGGAACTGATGAAACAGATGGCATTGAATTCATATATAGAAATATATATTTAGCCATTGAAAAGAATGAAATGTATTTTCAAGTATGAGAAAGAATAAATGTATTTCTCCATGAGTCATATTTTTCTGCATTAACAACTACAAAATCTCACTGGGTTACAACAATGAGCATGGATTTGTCATACATTCCATCTACAGGGAAACAGAGAGTGAATAATTACAAACATTAAGCACTATTTCACAATTGCTAAGAAAAAAGGAGAGTGCAGAACAGTGTGTACAGTGCCCTACCATTTGGATAAAATAAATCAAAACAAAAGAATCTATCACTTAATTGTTTTATATACAAGGTCTGTAGAAGAATATACTTGAAACTGGTAAAGATGGTTGCCTTAATGCATGGGAACTGGGTATGTGTGAATAAGGGGAGACTATAGATATTTCACCATATACACTTTGTACCTTTTGAATTTTATGCCATTCGAATATATTATCTAAGCAAAACATAAGTTTCCTGTATCGTTTGGGTAGAGGCTAGAGATATTAACTGTAGAATTGATTAAGCAAGTATAGATGTTAAGGTTTTTTTTTTTTTTTTCCTTTTTGTCTTTTTTTCGTGACCGGCAACGGATCGCAACCCTCAGTGTCGCGCCCGTACCGGACCGGGACCGGCCACGGGATCGCAACCCTCGGTGTTGCTCCCACCCCTCGCTCAGCCAGTGAGCGGCCGGTCTGTATGTGGGATCCGAACCCTCGGCGGGAGCGCTACCGCGCCTCCCAAGCGGCGCACTACAGCAGTGCGCCACCAGGCTGGCCCTAGATGTTAAGGTTTTAAGAGTAACCACAAAAAGAGTTGAAATTGAATGTATAATCAAAATGGCCCAGGAAACAAAGAGGGGTAAAAATAATTCTCTTCAGCACTTTAAAAAAATGTATATGTTTAAGAGCCATTGTGTTTCCTTTTTGGTGAACTGCCTTTCCATAGAATTTGCCCCTTTTGGGCCGGCCCGGTGGCGCACTGCTACAGTGCACCGCTTGGGAGCGCAGCAGCGCTCCTGCCAAGGGTTTGGATCCCACATACAGACCGGTTCCCGCTCACTGGCTGAGCGAGGTGTGGGTGCAACACTGAGGGCTGCGATCCCGTTGCCGGTCCCGGTCCGGTACGGGCGCGACACTGAGGGTTGCGATCCGTTGCCGGACACGGAAAAAGACAAAAAAAAAAAAAAAGAATTTGCCCCTTTTTCTATTGGGTTGTTAATCTTTTTTGTCATTGATATCTAGGGTCTCATTTTATGTTAGGGAGATAAGTCTTTTGTGACACAAATTAAAAATATTTTCCTTCGGCTTGTTGCAGAAGATTTTATTAAAGTAGGCAAAATTTCAATTTTTTCTTTTATAAGTTGGTTATAGTTAGAAAAGCCTTTCCTACTCTGAGATTACAAAAGAATTGTCCAATATTTTCTTTCAGTACTTCCCGTAGGTCCTGTATGAGTTGCATTTCTCCAGGCATTTTTACATCCTTTTAGGCAGGAACAGTAATGTGTATATCTGCATGTCATCCTGGGGCCTAATGCCATGTGTTTTCTCCAATGGGTAATAAATTCCTACTGAAGATCTTAAATTTCTCCCTAATCACCAATTAGTGTCCTCTATAATCTACGGCAATTGAAAAGTGTCTTTAACAATGACTTTGAAAAAACAATTTGATTTTATTTCCACTACAGAAGAGGAAGTTGAAGTTTAGAGATGTTAAAAAATTTGTCCAGTATCACATAGAAAGCAGTGGTGTTAGAACTGAAACAGTTTTTTGCTATTGAATTGTATGAGTTCCTTACATATTTTGGATGTTAACCCCTTATCAGATACATGGTTTGCAACTATTAGAAATGATATGTATATTTTTTCTTTTTAAAGATTTCTGTCAACATCTGGAAAACAGAGCAGCAAAAAAATACTGATTTTCTAAAACACAGCTGCACACTCTTTATTAGTTTATAAATCTAACTTGTTCATTTATCCAATGATAGAAATACTTTGCAATTTATAGTGTTCTCACATAAATCATCTATGCCATCCTTCCAACAAAGAGATATTTTAGCTGTTAAAATAACATTTGTCCTATACTAGAATGGGAGGAAAGTGACAGGTATTCAATATTATTCATTGCAACATTATATTAGCAAAAGATTGGAAACAACTTATATGTCCTTCTGCTAGCTAAGGGACTAAAAAGCAGTTGCAGAACAGGGTGTATATAGTATGCTATCATTTGTGAGCAACTGCATAATATTTCAACTTTTTCATCCTGTCGAGTTTTCTAAGTTCAGGAAATGGCAATTCAATATTTTTTTCATCACTGTGATAGTCAAGATTCTCCCAAATAAAACTTGTATCTTGGACACAACTTCGGGGTCTATTTCATCTACAGGATCAGTCCATTGAACTGTAAGTACATTTTTCTATTTTTTTTTTTTTAGGCTTCCACTCATCTTCTGGCTTGTGAAGCTAAATGGTGATTCTCAAAGAAGCAGAACCCCAAATCTTTTTGTTATTGATGATAGAGATAGATAACAGGGAATGACAGGACTGACTTCACAGACTTCTTTCAGAACCTTTTCTTTGGTCTTACATTGTAGAATTGGTCCAGCCTATTGCTTGCCCCAGAAATGTCTGCTCATGGGCAAATCTCATGGCCGTCCCACAAATTCAATAGCTTTCTGTACGGCATACTTTCCAGAAGAAGGTGCTAAATGCATACTGTCTGTTCTGACCAGACATAGGATATAGAACTCAAATGAGTCCATACTTCTCAAAAAGCAGCACAAACTCATTCTCATTTAAATGTCTTTATGTCTGGGCTGGCTGGTTAGATCAGCTGGATAGAGCACAGCCTTATAATGCCAAGGTCACAGGTTTGGATCTCCATGCCAAAAAAAAAAAAAAAAAGAGCAGTAAGTAAACCTCTTGATGTCTTATCAACGATGATTGTGGTTCCAAATCTGAGTTTGCACCAGAGTAAAAAGTCTCTGAAGGAAGATTCTCATATTTCCTCTGACTTGTGCTTATATCCAACATGTGGCCGATCCACTCAAGCAAAGCTTTCATCAGGTCTCTTCATGGGTTCTCACGCCTTGCTCACATTTCTTCCTTGGTTTGTTGCTCTTCATAACTCAACACGAAAGTGTAATTTTGTTCTAGAACAGGTGATAATCAATTAAAAGGAATCGCTAAGAACCTAAGGGTGTGACAAATCACATTCTTTGAACCATTGAAGCCCACAAGAGCGCTCTGAGAGCATCAAGTAATCTTTCATCGAGGTTGATGTAAGTTACTATTCATGTTTGAGATAGTTCAGCTCTTTCTGTCCCCTTCCGTGGGAAACCTGCCTCCATCAGTCAGTGTTCTGTGTGAGTGACACAGGACACATTGATTCATCCTCTCTTTTTAACTGAATGTCATTGCCATCTGTCTGATCACCCATTTATTATGCAAGGTAGAGCAGGATGGGGCACACTGGCTGGTGATAACTAATCCTTGGCACTCTGAAAACAACTGGAAATGGTGTGAGTGCCACCCTTCCCCATTCCCATCACGTATTCTTGCCAAAAAAAAAAATCAAACTTGAATCAGATCATACTTCTCGATCTAACTCTACCAGTTGACAGGAAATATAAGGCACAGAGGACCATGTTAAACACACCATAAGCAGGCAATTAGCCAACTCAGAAATGTGGGAAACGCTACAGTACAAATCATTTGGTACTTTGGAACAAATTATAGGAAAAAGAAAAAAGTGATGAAGAATTTCTACAATGAAAGAGTTATAAGAGGCCTATCAATCACATGCATTGGGTGGGCACTATTTGAACCCTGATGCAAGCAAAGTGTAAACGAAATGTATGAGACAAATGAGGAAGTTTGCACACTAGATAACTGATATTAAGAAATTGACAACTTTTTTAGGCATGACAGTGACAGTGTGGTTTTGTGTGTGTGTGTGTGTGTGTGTGTGTGTAGAAATCCTCATCTTCTACAGACACATACTGAGTATTTATCAATGCAATGACACATCTCGGATTTGCTTCAGAACTGTCCTGTGGCAGGATGGGGAGCAAGAAAGATATAGATGTAGCAAGATCGGCTACAAATTGAGGTTTGTTATAGCTGGATGACAGCAACTTGGAGATACATTCTATTATTATTTGTATTAGTTTTAAATTCTCCTTAATAAGAAAAAAGAATAAATTCTCATAGTAAGAAAAAGACAGGTGAAAGTCAGACATTAAGATCACCAAAGGTTCTGGACAGGTGTTTTGAAGGGGAGGTGTACAGAGTAGGTTTGGAAGTTAGGGAGGTGGGGGACTGAGCAGGAAAAAGTGATTTGGGGCCAGGCTACATTTAGTGCAATTTGAGGACATCTGAGTAGGAAAGTCCAAGTAGGGAAGCGGTGATATAGGGTCAGAGCTTGGTAGAGAAGTCTGCAGTCCTATACTCAGGACAATTACAGCCATGAGCATAAAGAGGTTCTCAGAGGATAGAGAAACAATGATTACACCATAAAGAATGAACATATTTTAGGGTTAGGAAGGGGGAAAAAAGGAAGCCTGCTGAACCCACCAAGGACATAATTAGCTCAAGCCTCCACCTACAATTTACTGTAGTTTTATTAAACCAGAGGAACATTTGTCGGATATGAAACTACATTTCACTCTTGCCACCTAGAGATGTTAAAAAGTTGTCTTTTTCCAGTTAAGGTGAGAGAGTTCAGAGCAATACATTTAAGGACATAATCAGGCTCTGTCATCTCTGTAAATTGCAACCCCAACTTCCCTTTGGAAGTTGCACAACGACATTTTGAAATCGTTTCAAAAGCTATTTAGACCTGGAGATGGCTCTCTGGTCTGTGCGTGCCCAACTTCAATCTGTACCAGGTTTGAGCCAAACACTAAAGTGGCCTTAGCTGGATCCAAGTGGGAGGTGGCTGACAACTCTGTTTCTCAAATTTTATTTTCAAGGACCTACACAAGTGAGTCAGATGGCAAAAAACAGATCCTCCAACACTGCCCTCCCCTCCATCCTCATGATCATGGCCATGAGCATGACCACGTCGTAGAGACTCACCTCTCCAGAGTTTTCTTTCTCTTCCAATTAATGCAAGTAGTCATCCCACTTTGCTTACATGGAGACGTCTACAGAGGTGATGTTATTTTAAACTTTGATTCTCATCTGCCTAAGAGTGTGATGTCTTGCTTTCAAAGGTTGAATCACTCCACACAAACATGCTTGCAGCAAGAAGGGAACAAAGGGATGGTGCAGGGAATGACATGCAAATAGCCTCCCAGAGTCACTGTGTTTTCAACACAAATGTTAGGAATTTGAACTTGACAGTCTTGAAAGAGACAGGTCCAAAAGGGGGCATTGCAGAACTGCTTGCCCATAGTTCAAATACTTTACTATTGCAGTGCAGCACAATACAGTATATGGGAGTTATCTGTGTACCTGTGTCTCTCTCTTGCTGGACTACATACATTTGAGATCAGGACTGCATGTTTATTATCAGTTTCCAGGAAAGTGCCTGGTTCATGGCAGGATTCAAACATGACTGAATCAGTGAACATATGAAGGAATACACAAAAAGCACTGAGAATGCAGTCTTTTAGGATGTAGGTATTAAACGTGATTTAGATGCCATCCTTTCAATATCCCTTCAAAGTAGGACACATATTTGTTCCATCATTTCACGCATTTAAGTTTAAAACCACATGAGCTTTCAATGTCAGTGAAATACTTTCCTTTAATGGCATCACAGTTGAGGTAAATCAATGAGATAAATAAATGAGAGGTACTCCCAATGTTTCTTAAAGGAAAGAGCAACAGCTGTTATTTCAGAGCTCACAAAGAAGAAAAGTAAAAACCAGTGGTCTGCATTTCCTCCTGCAAGTCAGTCTCTCAAACCTAACTTGGGACCTGTTCTTTCAAGGTACCAAGAGAAAACGGGCAGCCACCTCTCACTCAAATCGGATGTTCTTTCCCAGGCAGGCTTAGTGATTAGAATGCAGAGCAGGCTGCTGTGACAGCTCTCAGTCCTGATCACAGGCCAGTGACTACTGACTTGCTCCCATGCAAAGCATTTTTGTTCTCTCTTGTTTGTCCCCAATTTCAGCACCCCACCCCACCTTCAGGAAGTAAGTCAAGGCAAGATACAAACACAAGGCTGCCCTCTTTGGTGCAAAGTATGTTTCCCCTATCTCGGATGTTATCTTACAAGAGGACTAGCTGAGCATTTTGCCAAAGAGAATTCCCAGTCATTTATGGTTGCTGATAGTAGCCCTTTGTGAATTTCCACATAAGTTAGACCTGTAGCATGAAATGACCTGAGACCATTTAGTAAAATCTGTTTTAAAAATGACTAAATTATCACCCAAAGTACATAGTTTACATTAGGGTTTACTCTTGTACGTTCTATGGATTAGGACAAATGTATAATGACATATATTCACCACTGTAGTATCACAGAGTGTTTTCACTGCCCTAAAAATCCTCTATGCTTTGCCTCCCTCCCCCGCCAATTCATGGCAACCGCTGATCTTTTTACTGTGTCCATAGTTTGAGTGATAATGATGTGTCAGTGTAGGTTTATCAATTGTACTGAATGTACCACTTTGGTGAGAAATGTTGACATGGGGGAGGCTGTGTACCTGTGGAGGCAGGGGACATATGATATGGGAAAGCTCTGAACCTTCCTCTCAATATTGCTTCTGTGAACCTAGAACTGTCCTAAAAAATTAAAGTTTTTTTAAAAAATGACAAAACTGAGACTTTGAGAGGCTAAGTGACTTGATTAAGGTCACAGAGCTGGTTTGCAGCAGGCCAGTATTAAAACCCAGAGGCCTTATTGTTGCAAGCTTTATGTATCGGACAGGGTTGTGATGTCTGTTTCCTATGCCATAACCAGTGACTTTTCAGTTAAAATTTATTTCCTGTTTAGATTGCTTGTTCTTTCAATAAATTTCCATAACTAACTTCTCATTCCATTTCTTTCTATCTGCCTTTTAACGTAATGCTCTGGCACAGAAGTCACAGTTGTGTGCTTAAAGGTGTTTTTCAGGGCTGTTGCAGTTAGTTTGGCCCAACACAAACTGAACTAAACTGGTTGAGCCCACAGACCTCTCTATTGAGCCTGTGCAAAGGTCCAATGGGTGACCTTTTGACATCAGAGGGCCAAAGACTCCACCTCCAGATCCTGCTAATGCTGCCATTTTCTGAACATGCAAAGGCATACAGACAGCTGGTGCCTGTATGGATCACTGAAGGACTTCTTCAGACCCTGTAACCAAGCATGATTCTCCATGCCTCGCACCACACCTAACCACTTTCTATAAAGACCCCTTCTTTCCCAAAGTGGACAAGGCAGATATGAGATATATTTCTCCCATCTTCTCACTTGGCTGCCTTGTGAATAAACCTTTTTCTCTGCTGCAAAGACCAGTGCTTCAGATTTTGGCTTTCTGTTGCATGCAGGCAAACTCCATTGAGTTCAGTAACAATAGTAACAGGAAGAAGTTAAGAAATACTTAATGAGCATCCACGGTGTGCTATTTCTTAGAAATACGAGTGAGAAATAGAATTTGGGGTAGGAGATCCCCTCTTGGTCCAAAAGAATCATCTGATCATGTGAGTGGCAGAGGAAGTGGGATGCATCCTGAAGTTCACATCTGGATTCTGTTTTCACCATTTCCCCTCTCCCCCCAGCCCCCACTTGACAGCACCTCTACATTTTTGTTAAT
Organism: Galeopterus variegatus; assembly: GCF_000696425.1. Lineage (NCBI taxonomy): Eukaryota > Metazoa > Chordata > Mammalia > Dermoptera > Cynocephalidae > Galeopterus > Galeopterus variegatus. The sequence goes on from NW_007730053.1 coordinate 38,131, forward strand.
GATGTACCCTGCACTTGGAAGACTTCTCCTCCATCTTCAGAGGCTACTCACCCCTGAAGGTGAAGCAGCTCATTCATCACCTTGTCTATAAGGCTTTCTCTGGGCAGAATGAATCCTCTTACACTTCTGAACACTGAGTACTTGCAAATAACTCTATTGTAGGGTTTGTAAGTATTGTTGTTACTTGTTAGCCCTCCAATTAGACTGTCAGTTCTATTATAGCAGCACCGGGTCTTGATCAACTTTGTATTTCCAGAAACACTCCCTGATGGGGTACAGGGCACATGCTCAAAAAAATGTTTGTAGAGAGGACACAGATATAATATTTTTTTCCTAGAGTCCAGTTTGAGACTAGAAAACATTATAAAAGAAAAATAAATATGGCTTCTACGACAAAGCAGTTGATAGAATATATTAGATTTTGCAGATTTAAGAGTTCTCATAGGACACAAGCCACATATCACTAAGATATAAAAACATTGTTTTGTTTACTTTAAAAAATGATTGTCAACGGTACTGGGATTTTTCATTGTTCTGAAGCTTTTAATAACCACTTAGGCTGACTGTAGTAATAATAATTTGCTTTAAAAATAGAAAATGGCATAAAATATATGTATAAACTATATAAAGAACAGTTTGGACCTAGCTCATGGTGCTCGACTGGAGTCATTTTGGAAGGTTGTAAGGTCATAAATTATGAAGTAGAAGACACAGATTAAATAATAAACCTGAAAAAGGAAAACTACTATAATAAAGTTTGGTTTTAGATTTTTGATCACATAAGAACACAGCAAAAAAATCACAATCATGTAAATAGTTTTTGCTCATAGTCCCTGTTGCCTCAAACCAAGAATTACATCAGCCATTAGAAGTGATAACTGTCAGGGCTGGCTAGTTACCTCACTCAGTTAGAGCATCGTGATGATAACACCAAGGTCAAGGGTTCAAATCCCCTCCCGGGCCAGCTGTCCAAAAAAAAAAAAAAATAGCCCTAAATTTCAATAGTGCCAAGTTTGAGAAGTGATTACTGATGTTTATGCCTATCTGACTGCAAAAAAAAGGAAAAAAGAAAGAAAAAAAAAAGAATGACATTAAATTGTGCTAAAACAAAAAACAATAAACTACTTTGCAAGTTTCAAATAACTGTTTGGTTTCTAAGATTTAGAGAGAGATAAAATGAATTTCAACACAACAGACAGTTAAGTTGTTTTTTCCTAGCACATGTATAATGTTCAATGATGTACATTCAAATAACTGTTTGGTTTCTAAGATTTAGAGAGAGATAAAATGAATTTCAACACAACAGATAGTTAAGTTGTTTTTTCCTAGCACATGTATAATGCACAATGATGTACGATTAGAAGTAAAAGTTTTAGGTCAAAAATGCTTTTTTTTTTTAAATAAGGAAACAAAATTTAATTCTTACAGTTCAGAGGCTGGGAAGTCCACGTTCAGAGGGTGCATCTGGTGAGGGACTTCTTCTTTTTTTTTTTTTTTTGTCTTTTTTCCGTGTCCAGCAACGGATCGCAACCCTCAGTGTTGCCCCCGTACCAGACTGGGGACCAGCAAC
>NW_007730053.1:39937-57942 GCF_000696425.1 Galeopterus variegatus
CCTCGGTGTTGCTCCCGCGCCTCGCTCAGCCAGTGAGCGGGAACCGGTCTGTATGTGGGATCCGAACCCTCGGGCGGGAGCGCCGCCGCACTTCCCAAGCGGCGCACTATCCAGTGCGCCACCGGGCCAGCCCTTAGTGGGAACTCTCTACAGGGTCCCATGGTGACCAGGGTGTCACATGGCAAGAGTGGCCTGAGCAAAAGAGCTAACCTCATTTGCTTTTTTTTTTTTTTACTCAATATAGAATGTAGTTGATTTTCATGGCCTTTTACCAATTCCTCCCTTTCCCCCTCCCACTCCCCACCACCTCCATCAACATCATATCTGTTCACTTATTTTAACAAGTTCAAGGAATTATTGTGATTATTGTGTCTTTTTTTTACCCCATTTATTTGTTTGTATATTTATTTATTTATCTTTATAGCTCCCACATATAAGTGAGAGCAAGCAGTATTTCTCTTTCTGTGCCTGGCTTATTTCACTTAACATAATTTTCTCTAAGTTCACCCATGTTGCTGCAAACAGCAGTATTTCATTCTTTTTTACAGCAGAGTAGTTTTCCATAGAGTAGATATACCACATTTTCCTTATCCACTCATCCAATGATGAGCATTTAGGCTGGTTCCAACTCTTGGCTATGGTAAATAGCACTGTAATAAATATGGGAATACACGTATCCCTTCAACATGATGACTTCCATTCCTCTGGGTATATACCCAGCGGTGGGATAGCTGGGTCTTATGGCAGATCTATCTGTAATTGTTTAAGGAACGTCCATAGCATTTTCCATTACGGTTGCACTATTCTGCAGTCCCACCAACAGTGTAGGACTGTTCCCTTTTCTCCGCATCCTTGTCAGCATTTATTATTCTCAGTCTGTTGGATGTTAGCCAACCTAACTGGACTGAGATGGTATCTCAAAGTGGTTTTGATTTGCATTTCCTGAATGCTGAGTGATGTTGAGCATTTTTTCATGTGTCTGTTGGCCATTCGTATATGTTCCTTCAAGAAATGCCTATTTACCTCCTTTGCCCATTTTTTAATTGGGTTACTTGCTTTTTTGCTGTTAAGCTGTTTGAGTTCCTTGTATATTCTGGATATTAATCCTTTGTTAGGTACATATTTTGCAAATATATTCTCCCACTCTGTTGGTTATCTTTTCACTCTGTTGTTTCTTTTGCTGTGTAAAAGCTTTTTAGTTCGATATAATCCTATTTGTTTATTTTTCCTTTGGTTGCCTATACTTTACAGGCCAATATTTTTGAAAAATATAGATGCAAAAATCCTCAATAAAATATTGGCTAATAGACTACAGCAACACATACATAAAATTATACACCATGATCAAGTGGGATTCATCCCAGGGATGTAAGGATGGTTCAACATATGCAAGTCAATAAGTGTGATACACCACATCAACAAAATCAAAGACATAAACCATATGATCATCTCTATTGGTGCTGAAAAAGCATTTGACAAAATTCATCATCTGTTCATGAAAGAGACTCTCAATAAATTAGGTATAGAAGGAAAATATCTCAACACAATTAAAGCCATATATGGCAAACCCACTGCCAATATTATCCTGAATGGGGAAAAGTTGAAAGCTTTTCCCTTAAGAACAGGAACTAGACAAGGATGCCCACTCTCACCACTCCTATTCAACACAGTGTTGGAAGTACTAGCCAGAGCAATCAGGGAAGAGAAGGAAATAAAGGGCATCCAGACTGGAAAAGATGAAGTCAAACTGTCCCTGTTTGCAGATGATATGATCCTATATATAGAACAGCCTAAAGACTATACAAAAAAACTCTTAAGAGTTGATAAATGATCTCAGCAAAGTTGCAGGATACAAAAATCAACATGCAGTAATCAGCATTTTAATACTCCAACAATGAACTAACAGAAAAAGAAATCAAGATAGCTAGCCCATTTATAATAGTCACCAAAAAAATAAAATACCTAGTAATAAAGTTAACCAAGGATATGAAAAATCTCTACAACAAAAACTACAAATCAACCTTGAGAGAAATTAAAGAGGACACAATAGGATGAAAAGATATCCCATGCCCTTAGAATGGAAGAATTAACATTATGAAAATGTCCATACTACCCAAAGTGATCTACAGAGTCAACACAATCTCTATCAAAATATCAATGACATTCTTCACAGAAATAGAAAAAATAATTCTAACATTCATGTGGAATAACAAAAGACCACGAATAGCCAAAGCAATCCTGAGTTTAAAAAAAAAAAAAAAAAGCCAGAGGCATAACACTACCTGACTTTATACTACAAAGCGATAGTAACCGAAACAGCATGGTACTGGCATGAAAACACATGAACCAATGAAACAGAATAGCAAACCCAGAAATCAACCCGTACACCTACAGCCATCTGATCTTTGACAAAGGCACCAAGAACAAGCACTAGGGAAGAGACTACAATAAATGGTGCTGGAAAAATTGGACATCCATATGCAGAAGAATGAAACTAGACCTGTACCTCTTGCCATATATCAAAATCAACTCAAAATGGATTAAATAATTAAATATATACTCTGAAACAATAAAACTCCTAAAAGAAAACATAGGGGAAACACTTTAGGAAGTAGGATTGGGCATAGACTTTATGAATACAACCCCCAAAACACTTTTAAAAGTATTTTTACACTTTATAGGTTCCTGTGAACTGTATTTTCCCCAAACATGAACACAATATTTGATCTGTTCATTTATTTTACTTTATAAGGAATTGATAGAAAAATAAATGTATGTATAACTAAAAAGTGGCTATCTTACATATGATAGCCCAGAATCTAGTGACTGCATAGGTTTTCTGGCTATTTCAACTATACATAAAAAGAATTACAAAGAAGACATACATTTATGATTTATGATATATTTATTTAAGGCATGTTAATTACAGTCTATTTTTTAAAGTTAGTTGTTTTTTGAAATCTTCATTTTTTAAAAATTCAGATAATGCCGAGGCTCAACCTTTTAATAAGAATGTTGGTTTATTAGGTTTGGCCATCTCTTCTTTATTCACCTTAAAGAGTAAACATAAAACAATGAGAAATGTATATCTATTTTAAAAATATAAATACTTATAGTGATAATTTGAATCATTTGGCCCTCAAAAAAGTTAACAAATCAAGTTCAGCTTTAATTGTAGGTACATGTAATTATGCCCAAGGCAATGTTTTACTCTGCTTTTTGCTGTAGGTTATACTTTTGTGGCTGGAAAAAGTGTTCTTCAATAGCACTGACTAGTTCATTCAGTTCCTTTTTCAGCTGCTCAGGATCACTGGAAAATAAGGTTAAAAATTCCAGATAAGGAATTATTCAAAAGCACATTTTAAATGCTCCCCAAATTAACAAAGTAACATTGAAATTTAACCTTAAGAGGAGGACTAAACCAGAAAAAATAGAACTCCAGTGACTTAAACATGGGAACACATCTGTTGACAAAAAACCCCATGAGACAATATGCATGCTTTTCCCCAAAGGTTTTTCCAAGGTCTCCTCTATAAACAAAACTATCCCTTGCTCTTCTCATAAGAATTTTTAAGAAATGCAATTTTTGGCTTAGAGTTCCTAAAAGATCTACAATGTCTGTACCTAACAGTGTAGAGAAAACTTTCATGGTGCTAGTTGGCATTAAATCCTGCTGAACTTTACAAATAACATCTCTGTTAAGTCCTCAATCACCCTGGATAATGAATGTTCCTGATGATGTCTGCCCTCAAACTACTGGAAGCTAAGGTGCAGCCTTGTCTATAAGGCCATCTTAGAATTGACAGAGATGGGGAGCCTCCAGGTGGGTCTGCATAGTCAAACACCAGAAAATCAGACCCCCAAGTTTTACGAGGATACTTCAGAAAGCTCATGGAAAAATTCCTATTATCTTTTAATTTTATTTTCCCACGAACTTTTTGAAGTACCCTTGTATCTTTGTTAGTCTGCCTCCAGGACAAGAGTCACAACTAAAGTATAAACAAGAATCTACGGAGATAGATCCCTCTAAGAAAATCAAGTTCTCAAGGATGTGGAAAACATTTATATGCAAATAACTGGAAGGTAAAAAATAGATAAAACTGACTTGCAGTTAAACACATTTCCAGCAGCTAGTATGATTTACTGTAAGTACTTAAAACCAAAAAGCTGAATTTAAAACACTAAATCCTTTATACTTTCCATTACTTTGTACTCGATCATATTTAAGACATGCAAAGTTTATTTTAATGGAAATGGCAATCCCTGTAATTAGTTAAGAACATTTTTACATTGCGATAGCTAAACAGTACAACTAAAGCAATCCATTCTATTACAGACATTAATTCTGGTTCTACTACTTACTAGCTATGTGCCCTTGGGCAAGTGGCTTAGCATCTCTAAGGCTCAGATTCCTCATTTGTAAAATTGGGATAAAGACTTTACCTTCTCAAGAGAGTTGTTGTACAGACTGAGATAAATTATATAAAGCAATTAGTACAGAGCCTGGCCTAAAGACCTCAATAAATCATTATAATTATTTTTATTCCAATTGGCAACATATAAATTAGTTACTCTTCATAAATACATATGAATTATACCAGTCTTGTTTTCCTTGTCCATAAATGTGCTTTGAAGAAAATAACAGTTCTCAGGAAGACACGCAAGCTAAAGATTATTTTTAAAAAACACTTCAAACTCCATGAATTTACTAATTACTAACTTATTTGTTATTCCAATTTGGTTTTTAACCATGACATGTATTTATATTATGATTCATTAATATATTGATAAAATGTTTCTGACACTGCATTCCTTATGTGTGAAAAAAAAATCAGTGCTGTATATGATTTAGTGGTGCGATACTTCCTAAAACCAAAGTTTTGACTTAGTATTCTCCATCCTGATTTTTTTGGGGGGGGCAGCTGGCCGATAGGGGATCCAAACCCTTGACCTTGGTGTTATAACACCACACTAACCAACTGAGCTAATCCTGGCCAGCCCTCTCCATTTAAATTGCTAAATGTTCCATTTCTTATATAAAAGTGAGAATATTTCATAACATTTTATAATACAACAGGATCCATCCAACAATCATTTAAACCAGGATTAGGAATCCCTGTTTCTGAAGAGTCTAAATCTAGGTGGATCTCTTTATAGAAATGTATAGCAAAGTATCATGTATCATTAGGCTCTTATTTTTCTCTAATCATCATGAAAAACCATTTAAGCTAAATAACAACTAAATGCAATGCACAGTTCTCAATTTGACTGTGGGTTGAGAGAAAAACAGCTATTTCGGGCAATTTGAATTTATGTGTCAATTTGGCTAGCCCATAGTCCTCAACCATTCAAACACTAATCCTGGAGTTGCTGTGAAGGTATTCTGTAGATGTGATTAACATCTATAATCAATTGACTTTAAATAAAAGAGATTATCCTAGACAATCTGGATGTGCTGGATTCTAGTTGAAAGGCAATAAGAGCACACTGAGGTCTTCCTGGAGAATTTGCCCTGTGGACAGCAACTTCAACCCATGCCCAACCATTCCTGATACAATTATTATCTAATAGCCTTACGATATCAGGAGAATGCCCTTGTTTGTGGGAGATGCATATTAAAATAATAAGAGCGAAGTATCATGAGATCTGTGACTTACTTTCAAATGGTTTGGAAAAGAACTCAAATACATGATATATACTGCAAGAGACGGCAATACTACAAAATGCTAGCAATTGCTGAGTCTGGGTCAGGGTCAGCAAACTATGGCTCATGGCCTGTTTTTCTAAATAAAGTCTGACTGGAACACAGCCACGCCCATGCCTTTATGTACATGGCTGCTTTCGCACTCCAACCACAGAGCTGAGTAGTGGCGACAAAAACCATATGGCCTGCAAACCCTAAGATGTTTACTATCTGGCTCTTTACAGAAAAAGTTCACCAACCCCCAATCTAAGTGAAGGATATATAGGTAAATCACTGCATTATATCCACATTTCTGTAGGTTTGAAATTTTTCAAAATAAAAAGTTGGAGAAAACTAAAGACATCTCCCTCCAACAAAAATATTTCTTAAATCAGGACTTACACTTAACAAGGATCTTGTATTCTAAAGGATTAGTAGGTTGTAGAATTCTATGAATAAATGAAATCCATGATATAAAATATATTAATAATATTTAAGCTTGTCAGAAAAGAAGGAAACCTTAGTCATGGCTTTAATGCTGTTGTGTGTTAGGCTTGCTGGTGCCTTGCTTCATAAAGCCTGACGGCATACCCATGGCCCAACCTAGTGCCTGATGTCTCATTTAATAAATGGGAGCAACACTGCAATGCATATAACAAAAGGACAATTTTTCAAAGCTTTTTCAGAAATTTACAAAACAATATTTAAATTTAAGTCTACTCAATAAGCCATGTAAATTTTAAATACCATAAAGCCTTACACATTATATTGAGTTGTAAGTATAAAGGAAAGTTTTCTAAAATGTTAGAGACATTTTTACAGGATAATGAAAAGGAAAGGACAAAGATATCGTGAAGACAAATGCTTAAATTGGACTGACGTCCATTTGGTTTTAAAAGAATGAAGCACAGAAATATGAAAATATTAAGTGATAATGAGAATTACAAAGAAATGTGTATAGAAAATCATACTCAATTTAGTAGCAAACAGCTTCTTATTAAACATAAATGGAAACACCGAAACTTGTATAATATTACAATAAAATGTTGGTAATACAAAATTCTTAGAAAATGGGCTGTTTTAGATGTTCGCTTAATAGCTAAGTTTTTGCCCTTCAAGCACAAATAGGTTACATAAATGGAAACACCGAAACTTGTATAATATTACAATAAAATGTTGGTAATACAAAATTCTTAGAGAATGGGCTGTTTTAGATGTTCGCTTAATAGCTAAGTTTTTGCCCTTCAAGCACAAATAGGTTTTGAATGGAATACATAGGAAAACATATTACACAGTCCCATGACTTCTTAAATATATTTTCATCGAACATCTCGATGTTTGAGAACCATAATCATGACTTTAACTGTTGGACTGGAAAAGGAAAAATTTAGGGTGCACTTGGGTGTGGAATGCTATTTCCCTTAAACTCTTGGAGTGGTGAACTTTCTAAGTTCTTGTGTCCATGTTTTATAGTTTTGTTCTGTCTTAATATTTCCTTCTTTGCTATCAGCAGTCACGCCTCCTTGCCTAAGCGAAGTCTAACTGTACCGATTCTTTCCCTACTCCTTTAGTTTGCTACATTTAATCTGCTACTGCCTTGGCAATTTAAGATACTCAGAAATTTTCCTCTGCTTTTATTTCCACATAATGCAAATTTGGTTCACAAGGCTGAAAAAACCACTCTGGCAGCAAAGCTTTGGTTTGTACATGTTGTGACAATTACTTAGACTGGTGCCATTAGCCATATGTGGCTCCTGAGCACTTGAAATTGTGGCTAGTGCAATTGAGAAACTCAATTTTTTATCATATTTAAGTTTAGTTCATGGAAATTCAAATTTAAAATCTAATACTTGATTTAGTCATTGGAAAACAAGTATGTTTGGAACAACATACTTGAACATCAAAATTTACTTTTTCTACTATAAATTTTATGGAATCTGAATACAAATCAAATATTTCTGATAAAAATTTAGCATTCTAATTGAAATATGCTGTAAGTGTATATTGTGAACAGATTTTGAAGACTTAGAGTTTTTCTTTGAAAAAAAGAATGTAAACTATCTCAATACTTTTCTACATGGATTACACATTAGAATGATAACATTTTGAATATACTAAGTTAAATAAAATAGTACTGAAATTAATTTCACCTGCTTCTTTTCACACTTTTAAAATGTGGCTAGTAGAAAATTTAAAATTGCATGTGTAGCTTCTATTTTATTTTTATTAAAAAGCACTGACTTAATTCATCTTCCAAAAAAATTTTCCTGATTCTCACTTGTACTCTGAACAGGGAAGTGCTGGCTGAGTGTTGGGTAGGTATGCAATATCACATTCACACGTGCTAAGGACAGGCACTGAGGCTGTTAAAGTTCAAAATGTTATGGTTGCTGAAGAGCGACCAACTCAGAGTCTTTACCGAGGTCACAGAGACATGACCCTCAAGCTACCTGACCATCAGCTCTTTGGCAGCAAGGACTCATTCTGATGTGGCTCTTTCTCCCCCCTGGGACTCAGCACTGACCTGGGTAGGTACTCAAAGATATTTGTTGAATCCATGTAGAAATGGACTTTATTTTATCAGACATGTGGGAAGACTCCAGAGAAAAAGAGAAAAACTCACTGGTGCTAGCCGCCGTTGGAAAGTTACTCAGAAAAAGGAAACTGTATTACTATTACTGATATTAAGAATGAAATATTCCCATACAAAGCAAGTTAGGAGGGAAATAAGTAAACACTCTCATCCCTGGATGCTCAAGCAATATTGCTGCAGGTTCTAAAACGGCATTTCTAATTAAACTACATACTGGAAAGATGAAACATTTTACTTAGTATTTGAACAGAACCAGTTAGGAAGTTTGGGGAATAAAAATCACACCAGCTGCCATCTGTGACATACCTGTTTCCAGGGGGGGCACACAGCTCTGCGTAGTACTTGATTTTGGGCTCGGTCCCACTGGTCCGCATGGTGGCCACACCTCCATTAGCAAAGGTAAAGGTAATCATTTGGCTGCTTTTACTAGTAGGAAGAACCTATGAATTAATTTACACATGTTATAAATTTAAATAATAGAATACTATTCTGGCCTAATCAATATTTTCCCCTGCAGAAGCAAGAAAATAAATGTAAACAAATTTATTCATAAGAAAAGAACATTTTTGAGGAATCAGATGCACTCCATGTGAATGAAATCTTAAATGATAACAATTTATGAAAATTAAGTAACTTCTTATACTAGCTTTTTACCTTCATAGTTCTATTTAAAGTTACTAAAGTTTTATTAAAAGTAAAACACATTATTTCACAAGGAACTGGTTAAAATAGATTAATAATGTACTGCCAAAAAAAAAAAAAAAAAAAAAAAAAAGGAAACTAGACCGTATCTCACTGTTACAAAGTACAACTTTGCAAAGAAATTCTATAAGGATTTTTTTTCTTTTTTTTTTTTTAAGATAAAGCTTCTGGCAGATGTATTTGTAGTTGATAGCTCTCAAAACTCCACTAAAATTACATAAATATTTTAAAAAGCATAAGCACAAGGGCAAAGAGGAGATAGCAGTTGACGGGGCTGCCAACCAATCGTGGAAGTCAGAAAGCAGATGGAGCAGAACTGGTGTGGTGGGACATGAGAGATGAAAGCTGCGTGCCTGCAGAAGGAGACAGGGACAAGAACCGAGTCAGCGTGCTCTGTGGAATCCTGGCCAGGCTTGAGAACTGGAGGCTCCCGTTACACAAAGGGCAGATGTGAGACAGGTGTGGACAACAGGGGCAGCGTTTAAAAGAAGCTATTAGACCCTCTGGGACCCTCATCCCCCAGCCCACATAGTCAGGGAACCACCTCTTCTCTCTCCTGGAGGAGGTGGTTTAATTCTCTAGGGATTGAACCAGAAGGGCACAGGAGTTGGGCCCCAGGTTCTATGGAGGGCAGGGTATGGTGAAAACAGAAGGATCAAGTGAAAGTGCCCAGGCTGAGACACCCCCAGCTTGCCCCCAGCCATGCTTCCAGGGCCTTGGCATCTCAACTTATAGCCCTCAGGCAAATGATTAGGAGAAGGCATACAGCCCCAGATGGAGATCTCCCAATAAATAGCTGACTTGTTTCCCAATACCCCTAGAGTGAAGTACAGTCATGCACTGCATAAGGACATTTCAATCAATGATGGACCACATATTTGATGGTGGTCCCGTGAGATTATAACGAAGCTGGAAAATTCTTACTGCCTAGTGATACAGCCATCATAATGTCATAGCACAATGCATTACTCATGTATTTGCGGTAATGCTGGTGTAACAAACCTACCGTACTGCCAGGTGGTCCCGTGAGATTATAACGAAGCTGGAAAATTCTTACTGCCTAGTGATACAGCCATCATAATGTCACAGCACAATGCATTACTCATGTATTTGCGGTAATGCTGGTGTAACAAACCTACCGTACTGCCAGTCGTATAACAATGAAGAGACAAGAGAAAAGAAAACTGCAGGAGAAGATAAAGAAGATTCCCCAAGGGCCGAGCCCTTGGCGCAATCGGGAGAGTGCGGCGCTGGGAGCGCAGCGACGCTAGTGCTGGGAGCGCAGCGACGCTCCTGCCACGGGTTCAGATCCTATATAGGAATGGCTGGTGCGCTCACTGGCTGAGTGTGGTGTGGGCGACACCACACCAAGGGTAGCGATCCCCTTACCAGTCACGAAAAAGACAAAAAAAAAAAGAAGATTCCCCAAGAAAATTCACAGTGAAACGTTTAGCAGAAGTTTTTGCCAACCTCAACAAGCTCCTTAAAACATGGATCCCAACACCAAAAGGTTTTCATTAATAGGGAGGAATGTTCACGGTGCATAATCTGCTTACAGGCAAATCTATGATGAAAACAAGAAACAAACTAAGCAAACCACCATGGACATATTTCTGAAAAGAGTGATGCTTCCTCAAGAAGAGCCTCAGGCAGGTCCTGCAGTAGGTGTTCCAGAAGAAGGAATCACTATCATAGGAGATGACAGCTCCATGCGTGTTACTGCCCCTGAAGACCTTCCAGTGGGACAAGTCGTGGAGGGGAAAGACAGTGACATTGATGACCCTGACCCTGAGTAGGCTAGGCTAATGTGTGTTTGTGTCTTCATTTTTAACAAAAAAGTTTAAAAAGTAAAAATATTTTTTAAAAAGTTAATAATAGTAAAAAGCTTATAGAATAAGGACACAAAGAGAGAAAACATTTTTGTACAGCTGTACAATGTGTTTGTGTTTAAAAGGGTCAAAAAGTTAAATTTTTTTTAAAGTTTGTAAAGTAAAAAAGTTACAGTAAGCTAAGGTTAATTTATTATTGAAGAAAAAAATATTTTTCTCTTATAAATTTAGTGTAGCCTAAGTGGACGGTGTTTATAGTCTAGAGTATACATAATGTCCTAGGCCCCTTCACATTCACTCACCACCCACTCACTGACTCACCCAGGGCAACTTCCAGTCCTACAAACTCCACTCATGGTAAGTGCCCTATACGGGTATACCATTTTTTTTCTTTTATACCATATTTTTACTGTACCTTTTCTATGTTTAGATATACAAATACGTAAGTACCATTGTGTTACAACTGCCTACAGTATTCAGTACAGTAACATGCTGTACAGGTTTTTAGCCTAGAAGCAACAGGCTATACCACATAGCCTAGGTGCATAGTAGGCTATACCATCTAGCTTTGTGTACATATACTCTATGAAGTTTACACAATGACAAAATCCCCTAACAATGCATTTCTCAGAACGTAACCCCATTGTTAAGCAACAAATGACTGTATATCATCTGACTTGCACATGTACATAGAGTTTCTAATCAGCTTTTAAGTGCCCAAAGGAAACTCAGGATCACCAGGGGCTGCCCAGTTGGCTCAGTTGGTTAGAGCACAGCCTTATAACCCCAAGGTCATGGGTTTAGATCCCCATAGCAGCTGGCTACTGAAAAAAAAATTTTTTTTTAATTTTAAAAAAAGGATCACCAGACTTCTGGGGAAATATATCAGATAAAAAAACAAAGTCCAAAACAAATAGAAAAAAAAAAAAAAAAAAAAAAAACTTGGAGGAAATAAAAACAATTTGGGGGAAAAAGAAGATGTACATTTTTAAACGGCTATAATTAATATCCTTAGAGATAAGATTGTTGTATATGTAAAACAAAAAAAAAGAATAGGATACTATTTTTAATAAATTAATGAGTAAAAGCTGAAACAGTCAACAAAAGCACTAAAAGTTAAAGTTGAGGAAATCTCCCAAAAAGTAGAACAAGAAGATAGAAATGAACAACAGGGAGGAAAGAATCAAGAGAAGCAGAGCTGCTGCCCCGAGAGCCGGCACCCAACTCAGAGCTCTCAGAGCAAGAGAACAGAAAACACAGGGTGGAGGTTATGTAAAAAACAACCAGCCAGCCCCCTTCCTTCACACACAGTCAAGAAAACTTCTCAGAACTAAAGAATGACTGCACAGACCAAGTACTGAGAAAAACAAATTTTAAAAGAACCATACTGAAGCACATCAGTGTGAAATTTTAGAACCTGAAGTTTACAGAAGAGTTCCTAAATTCTTCCCAGAGAGAAGAAACAAATGGCCCAGAAAGGACAGAATACATATAGCGTCAATATCCCTCCCTGTACACAGCACACGGGAGGCCTCAGCTACCTGGGTGAATGAATGAACGGTTGGATGGACGTTCAACAGCAACACTGGAAGCCACACAGTGACAGAGCAGAGCTTTCAGAGCTGGGAGTCAACAGAGCGTGAGCAGAGAATGAGACACGCTCAGACTTCAGGGCCTCTGAAAAGCTACCTCCATTTACTTTTTCTCAGAAAGCTACTAGAGGATGTGATCCAGGAAAATAAACATAGAAAGAGGAAGCCATGAGGTCTAGAAGGAAGAGACTCAACCCTGGAGAGCGGCAAAGGGTATTCCCAGGATGACAGCTATGTCCCCAACCCAGAGAGTGGCTGGCCCCACCTGGACCAAGGGACCCGGAGGGAGGCCACTGGAAACAACATGGAACCTACAGAACAGCTGAAGCACTGGACCACGGGGAAAACCCTGCTGACAGGTCTGTAAAGGATCAGGGAAGAACTAGTGACCGTTACATAGACATCCAGGCAAATGAAAGAATAAAGCAACTATTAATTACAGGAAATATAATTCTTTATACAAACTAGGGAAACCTACTCAAAATACACTACTCAGCCAAGCAGCCCACAGTAGTTACTACTCACGATAATAAAAGAATCCAATTTAACCAAAAGTTGAGGTATCAATGTACTGAGGCCAGAAGAGAAGGGGAAATTTTGAATGTAAGAAGTATAAGGACTAAATCTTTATCTCCAAAATAGAAAATTAATAAAGTATAAGACTGATAAGTCAAAACATCATCAGAGGAGCATATTATTTAGGAACCTGGTGGTAAACACCTGGGAGGAAGGGGTTGTCTTGTTGGGATGGCAATGAGGTGGTAGGGGGTGGGACCATCATGTTTCATCATAACCCTTTTAATACTAATGATCTCTCAAAAATATATTGTGTGCAGATGAAAATTTAAAATATAAAAAGCTAAGTATCAAAGAACATGTCTAATATTTCATAAGGATATGCTTCCTCTCCCTCCCCTAACCCCCTGCCACAGTTATCAATACTCTCCTTCCACCTCTGGGTCATCTTTGGATGCCTGTAGGGGATCCACATGGTGTGAAGAATACCAAATCTTGGGCTGGCCCTGTGGCTCACTCGGGAGAGTGTGCTGCTGGTAGCACCGAGGCCACGGGTTCGGATCCTATATAGGGATGGCCAGTGCACTCACACCATGCCGAGGGTTGCGATCCCCTTACCAGTTTAAAAAAAAAAAAAAAAAAAAAAAAATACCAACTCATGCTTTACAGCTTACATCTCCCATACATTCAGAGAAGAGGTGAAACCAACTGGAAAGTAAACAGTGGTTCTCAAAGTGTGGACCAGTCACATCAGCATCACCTGGGAACTTGTTAGAGATGAAAATTCTGGGCCCTCACCCCAGACCTACCCAATCAGAAACTCCAGGCTGAGCTGCAGCATTCTGTTTTAACTTGCCCTCTAGGTGACTCTGACTCTCCTTTAAGTGTAAGAAGTGCTTATTGGGAGGACCATCTGGGTTCAGAATCAGAAGACCCAGATTCTTCCCAGACCATCACCAACCAGCGGTGTGACCGCAGACAGGTTCTGCACTTCTGAGTATGGATTTCTGAATATGTTAAATGACAGTGTTGGCTCAGTGAGATCCCTTTTAGTTCTAGCCCATCATTTTTAACTTTCCTTATATTTTTATAGCTCCTTTATAATAATGCATTTATGCCTAAAATCAGCCTTAACTAATGATATGATTAAATAAGATAATCTATTCAAATTATTAAAAAAGGTAAATAGAAAAAGAGTTTAGTGGATACAAGTAAACATTACTTACAGCTTTTTTGTCAGATTGGCTATCATCGTAGCCAGTTGTCAGGTCCCTAATGGCAGAAATTTTAAATTTGCCACAGGTTTTTGGATAATTATTCTTTCCATCGTAATTTCTGAGGTTTTCAAATAATTTTTTAATGGTGCCTTGATCGTAGCAGATAAAATAAGAAGCTTTGGTAATATGGTAGCCATACCTATTGAAACAAATACAAATTCATACAAAATGAGCAAATAATTCTGCAGAGTGTACATAGGACATGTATGAACCAACATATTCTAAAATAAACAAAACAAATAATCATAGCTAACTTCAAAGGAATAATTTAACGTTAAAAAAGAGATCCAATGATCTACCCCAGGGATTGCCAAACGACTGCCTCGCCTTCTACCTATACTTGTAAATTACAGTTTTTATTGGAATAAACCACATCACACCCATTACTTTGTGTATTGTGTCTGGCTGCTTTTGCACTACACAGGCAGAGTTAAGTACATGTTACAAAGACTGAATAGATGTATTATGAACCAATTTAATCTTTTTTGACATTGGACACTTAAAAGCATATTCTTCCATTAGCCATTTCTAAGAATTCACGCATGGTGAATGGTAATTACTAATACATGGTTAAGTATCAAAAGGAAAAGGTCATCTTTTATTTAGTTTTCATAAGGAACAGAATTCATCACTAAAGAAAGAACATTAGAGAGAATATTAGTATCTCATGCACAAGAACATAATAAAACATTTAAAAATATTACTCCAATCAGAGTCAACAGGAACTTACTCCACATAGATGGCCTTTAGCTGCTGAGACAAAGACAAATTCTTGGTTGCTAGAAAGCTAGCCAACTCTGCACTTATGACAGCAGCACTGACTCCATCTTTGTCCAGAACAAAAGGGCAGCACATATATCCTGCGGAAACACATGTCATGCATACACCTTTTAGGAGTGGGGTCCTGCATAACACTGTGTCAAGCCACACCTGTGTATGTGCCCTGGCTATCGTATATCAGAGGCCATACAGTGTTCAGTGTGTGCATGTTTCTCATTTACCACCATGTTTAAGAATCTAGCCCAGTGTCTAGCACATAGCAGGACTTCAGGGAGATTTTCCCTCCTGGCCAAATGATGCTCATTCACTAGATTTGTTGAAAGTGTCTCCAGCTCACATAAAATTGTTTCCAACTGTTTAGTCAATATGCATCTCTTTCTTCTCTGGATCCCAATAGTTCTTGTTAGTTTCATGATTCATCTTGACACCTGGCCTACCCTCTTTTGTGTGGTTACTTAACTAGATCTATAGAAGCTGCTGTAGGCTAATGTCAGTGTCATCCATTTCTTTCAGAGTCACTGAGTAATAGATATGCAATTGGTATCTGATAAGCAGGGCTAGCTGGTTAGCTCAGTTAGTTAGAGCATGGTATTATAACACCAAGGTCAAGGGTTCAGATCCCCATACTGGCCAGCTGCCAAAAAAAAAAAGAAACTGTCAATTAATATCGGATAAACAAATGTATGAAAGCCTTTTTTATTTTTTTAATTAAAAAGCTTTGAAAAGACAAGGCTGACAAATCTGAAAACAAAAGAGCAAAAGCTGAGCTTTATACTTCAATTAGTTAAACAAATCACGTGGTGTCTGCGCTGCAGATGAATATAAATAAATTTAACACACAATAGTTTTTATTAACAGCTAAAACATTTCTGGCACAAGTGTGAATCTCAAATTTCTATAGCTAGTTCTCCTTTCTGCTCATTTATATTCACAAACAGTTTAGGACAAGGGTTTCTCTGTCATTCTGCTGGACTTGGGTGGTCTTTGCAGGTAAGCATCACTTTGATGAGAGTGCCACAATCGTGTTCCCTTCTGTCTTCTGGATAAACCTCAACATAGATCCTCATTAGAGCTTTTGGAGAGGAGTGAGCTACATTAGGACTGGATATTAAACACCACAATTGAAGAAACATTACAATTCTCCAAATATGTGGATTGTCAAGCTATTAGCAGCCAAGTACAGAATATCACTGTTTTCAGAAAAGGATCCTTACATTAATGGCTTGGTTATTTGTAAGATATTCCTTTTTGCTGAAAAATATCTGAGATGCCAATTTTGGAGTAGGACAGTTCAATACTCATCCCCAGTGCTAGAGAAGCTAAGGGAACTGTATGCTCCTGTTTCACTGTTGATCTTTTAAAACCAAATCCAAACCTTTTTTTCATTTATTTATGTTCTATATATTAACCAATTCTGCAATCCTCATGATCACTTCTTACCAATAGCTTCTTCAAATGCAAATAAGACAGTTTTCCCCTGGTCTATTAGCTGTTTGGCTCTGTTTCCCATCCACTTAAAGCCAGTTAGTGTTTCCTAAGGGATAATTCAAAAGAGACAGAAAAGCCTTAGATCTTCTACAGAGCAAAAGAAAGGAAAACGAGCAAGTCCCACACACACCTTACCTCAAAGTGAAAACCCTCCTTTAACGCAATGGCCCGCAAGATTTTGGACGAGACTGTGCTGGACATCATGTAGGTGTCTTTGAGGGCACTGCGATCTTGGTTCTTCTCTTTCCAAGAAGTAAAGAGCCACCAGCCCAGGAGGGCCCCCAACTCATTGCCTGAAAATACTCTCCATTCACCACTGAAAGAAAAAAAAATTATTCATTTCAGTGACCTTAAGCAGGATACAAGAAGTCACTGGGACAGAACAACTAAGCAAACAAGGCTCAAAGTCATCTCTGCAAGGCTGTTCTTGCTATGCACCACCTTTAAGTAACTGGTCAGAAACATAACTGTCACTTCACAGACATTGCAGCAGCTGCCACATATCCTCCAGTTTGCCTGGACAAACTTATAAAAAAATAAGTACATCAATGATGACACATAAGGCTTTTATTTTAATCTTTGGCAAAGGCTTTGGTTTTAAACAAAACAAATATGCTGGCAAGATCCCCTCAAGTATAAAATAAATTAATGTTTCTCAACTTTTTGTCTGGTTAGTATTGATGACTCTGAGAGAGTGACAGCTAAGTATTCCTTAAGATCAAGCTTGGTCCTAAAACAGAACACCAGAGAACTGACATGCGATTTACACTCCCCTCTGTAGTCCAGGTGGATGGAAGTAAGTCTTGCACTTCAGCACACATCATGCTAGCTTGACTTTCTAAACACTGATATAGGGGCCGGCCCGGTGGCGCACTGGATAGTGCGCCGCTTGGGAAGCGCGGTGGCGCTCCGTCCTAGGGTTCGGATCCCACATGGAGACCGGTTCCCGCTCACTGGCTGAGCGAGGCGCGTGAGCAACACCGAGGCTTGCGATCCCGTTGCCGGTCCCCGGTCCGGTACGGGGGCAACACTGAGGGTTGCGATCCGTTGCCGGACACGGAAAAAAGACAAAAGACAAAAAATAAATAAATAAATAAATAAACACTGATATAGAACTGAATCCGTCTTATCATCATCGAAACCCCTAACCCTTCAGCAGCACCCCACTGCCCCCAAAACATAACATATGCTATTTGACACCCAAATTTGCTTGAATCCTGCCTATCTTTCAACTTCCCCTCCTGCTTACTTACTTCTCCTTTGTACAAACTCTATGGTCAAACTTCTCTTAAACATTGTGTTAATACTCCACAGGTATTCCTCTCAGGTCTGTCCAACTTAAATTCAACCTACATTCCTCGAAGGTCCAGCTTCTTGCCAAACCCATCAGAAAATACTGAACTGCATGGGCCGGCCCGGTGGCGCACTGGATAGTGCGCCGCTTGGGAAGCGCGGCTGGGCTCCCATCCGAGGGTTCGGATCCCACGTACAGACCGGTTCCCGGAGCAATGCCGAGGGTTGCGATCCTGTTGCCAGTCCCCGGTC
>NW_007730053.1:58045-61686 GCF_000696425.1 Galeopterus variegatus
AAAAAAAAAAAAAAAAAAAAAAAAAAAAAAAAAAAAAAAAAAAAAAAAGAAAATACTGAACTGCAGAGCCAGCACCCATCAAAGTAGTTTGCCTTCCTTAGGCAATGAAACATTATGTGTAATAAAGTCAATTATAAAATGAGAAGACCACAATTAGTAATTTCAGTTCTAAGTACATACTAGGTTGATTTACTCTCCTTTATGCTTCCAAGCACGTGATCTCCCCAGGGCAGCATCTGCTCTATATTAGAAGACTCCCCAGAAGGTTCAATACGATCATTCGCAAAATAAATGGGAAATGTTCCCAAATAGGCCCAGTCTCCCCAGGAACACTTTACTGCTGAAGATGTCATCCTTTATATTTTCAGTTACACAGGTAATCATGATTAATTTTACCTTTCCTGCTTTTCTGCCACAGCAAGTCTATCGGCATCTGGGTCGTTTGCTAGAACAATTTTAGCCTTGGTTTTGTCAGCCAGAGCAAAAGATAAAGTCTGAAAAAGAGTATGAAAATAAAAGATTACTTACATCAAGCATCAAGCGTATTTGTAGTCTTTAAAAACGCTCAGTTCTTGGGCCGGCCCGGTGGCGCACTGGATAGTGCGCCGCTTGGGAAGCGCGGCGGCGCTCCCGTCCGAGGGTTCGGATCCCACATACGGACCGGTTCCCGCTCACTGGCTGAGCGGGGCGCGGGAGCAACACCGAGGGTTGCAATCCCGTTGCCGGTCCCCGGTCCGGTACGGGGGCAACACTGAGGGTTGCGATCCGTTGCCGGACACGGAAATAAGACAAAAAACAAACAAACAAAAAAAAAAAACGCTCAGTTCTTTAAGAACTAAAAGAGAACTTTCCCCAAACTAAGGCTGAATTTTATTTCTGGAGCTGGTCTTGGTTGGTTACATATTATTTTCCTAAACCAGAAGTAAGATAATGGGAGCATCAGTGTGTGACCCAAACCTGCCCGCCTGATCTGCCCCACAAGTGACAGTATGTGTGTGACTGGACTGGTATTTCTGAGCCTCGCCCTGTGATCAATCTCACAAACAAACCAAAATAAACCAACTCTCTAAATATCACTGTTGTCCTAACCTTTAAAAATGTTATAAGAACCATAATTTAAACAACACTTCTTCATATCAGAAAAATGACAATTAAATAAAAATCATAATATGCTAACCCTCCATTCTTTTTAGCATTAAGGAAGCAGCATAAATTAAATTTAAATTTAATTTATTTAATTTAATTTAATTTAATTTAATTTAATTTAATTTAATTTAATTTAATTTAAAGCACCATTTAGATTTCGGCTCTCACATCTTGATGTTAGGATGTCTAATTTGAAAGTTCCTTTAAGAAAGTGATGACTGATAAATATACATATTTCCAATAATAAATTATTTTTTCTTCAGCACAATGAAAACTTCATTTACTTGACAGTAATAATTTTGAATATAAAAGGTAGATACTATAATTTTTAAACTGATAAGAACAGATACTACACTTGATCTTAGCCAAAAGGCCGAGAAGCGATAGATACTATAATTTTTATAAAATTAGGTTACCAAGACACCTTTACCCTCTTCAGGATTTGGGTATTTCACTGTTGGAAACTCAGGATCTGGATCTTTCTGTTCAGGAACAGCCTCAGGTGGAACAAGATCGAAAGCCTTGAAAGCCGCCTGTACGAAGTTGTGCCCCACACCATGGACAGAGGTATGCACAAACTTCACCATCGTCTCCTTGTTCACACTCCTAGAATCAGACACACCATGGAAAATGATAAAAGACACAAATAGGGCTCTCAGAACTGGGAAGTTTGCAAAATATCAAGGAGCCAGAGTCTCAAGAATGTAAGAAACCAATGTAATAAGAGTATACAAGCAGCTGAATATCTAATTTCATTTAAAAAGGAAGCAAAACATCCATTTTCTTCCAAATATGATACTTCAAAAATTTCATGGAAAAATAGAATTAAAAGATAATATGAATCTTTCATAACTTTTTAAAGTACCCTCGTATATACATCCCTCCCCCTCAACATATTCGAGTTTTAAACTTTACTCTGTAGTTATTTTCAGCAAATCTGATTACTTTCAGATTTTGTTTTATGCTACAGCTTTCGCATCTAGAGTGGGATACAACAAAGAATCCTGGGCTCAGGTTCCAGCACAAGACTCAGCTGGCGTGATGGGTGCCCAACCATGGCAGTGCCACACCTGGGCTCGTGCCAGCTCCAGAGCTCCATAGATTCTTTATTAGCTTCGGAATGATTTTCAAAATGTCCCTTTAAAAAAATTGTGATGGATCATCCCACACATGGATGTATAAAAAATAAAACTTTTTCTTTGCCTAGTAATAATCCTTTTTGGCAAAGTGCTGTGAGCTACAAACTTAATGTAGAATAACAGTAAACATAAAAATTAACAGTTAGAAGTTATAAAGGGGTAAACAAAAAGATTCAAAAAATTTTCAGTGCTCTGACTGCTAAATCCTAGGTTACTATCTAAGAGAACAGTGGTTTAAGACAAGCCTACCCTTGAAAAGAAAATGCATCTAGAAAAATAAATACACAAGATTAATGAGGTTGAATCTGAAAAAGATCTCCCAGATATTAAAATACATTATAAAGCTACAGTAATTAAAACAGTTTGGTAGATATAAAAATACAGATGAAAGGAACAGAATAGAGTCCAGAAGTTGATCTAATTTGAAATGGGAAACATACAAGGGTACTAAGAAAAGTTCGTGGAAAAACAGAACTGAAAGATAATACAAATCTTTCCAGGAACTTTTTGAAGTGCCCTCATATATGAGCAGCAATAAAACTCAGTGGTTAACACACTCTGGAGTCAGACTCTGAATTGAATCCTGGAGCTCTGCCATTTACAAGCTGTGACTATTGGCTATTGCTCTGCACTGCAGTTTTCTCATCTGTAAAATGGTAGTAAACCACAACTTACTCTCAGCATTAGATTAAAATGAGATTACATGAGAAATGCCTACAGCAGTTATATGGTGTGAGATACGCACTCAATTAATGTTAGAAATTATTTCATAAAGGTAACATTTCTACTTATTTTTTAAAGAAAAGACTGATATAAACTGTTAATCTCTTACTGTGCCTAATTATAAGTTAAACTTTATCATAAGTATGAATGTATAGGAAAAAACATACTATATGTAGGGTTCAGTACTATTCACAGTTTCAGGCATTCACTGAGAGTCCTAGAACATATGCCACATGAATGAGGGGGGACTAGTCTATTACTCTTATTTAACAAATCAGGAAAAATGAGAAATTTGATAATACTGAGCGTAGTTAAGTATGTGGGGAACATATAATGTTATCACACACTGTTGGTGGGAGCACTGACGGATGTAACACCTTTGGAGGGCAGTTTGTTACCCATTATCACCTTTGTAAATGCACACACAATTCTGGTGCCAGAAATTTACCTTGTGGATACACACACATGCACATACTCAAGCAATTGTGCACAAAGGAGTTGACTTTAGTGCCTGAGCAGCAGAAAGCTCAAAACCCTTCAGTCTTGGGCCGGCCCGGTGGCGCACTGGATTAGTGCGCCGCTTGGGAAGTGCGGCGGCGCTCCCGCCTGAGGGTTCGGATCCCACATACAGCC
>NW_007730053.1:61696-76279 GCF_000696425.1 Galeopterus variegatus
GGAGGTTAAGAAGAAAGAGAAGAGGCCTCCTCATGAGGCTGCCTCCTTGAAAGTCCTTTCCCTCCAGCCCAGCCCAGCCCCTCTCAAGCTGCACAATAATTTACAGGCAACCCTCACGTCTTTGCCACTATTCATCAACCCACAGCTGGCGGAAGTGAATGGATTTGCATTTGAGTCAGTCAGGTTCTAAGCCAACTCAATGTAATTGCACTGCCCCATGGAATAAGGCTAGGCCACCCCTGCTTCGGTGTCGGGACCTATTCCTCAGTTCCATTCAGCAAATACTTGTACTTGCTGAAGCCCACTCAGTGCCAGGCAGGGGGCATGCGGGGAACAACCAAGCCAGCCCCTGCCCTCCCAGGGAAAGACAGGCAGGAACAGGTAATGTCAACCTCTCTGAGAAGTACAGGGAAGAGGGGGGCACTGTGGCAGTGGGAAAACAGCATAGAAGTCAAGAGAGGCTTCCTGGAGGAGGTGTCTTAAAGGTCAGTGGAAACAAACATGCCAGTTTGAAGTTTCTTAACCAGGATTCAGGGTTAAAAGGAGATCTGTGAACCCCCTTTTAAATGGACACAAAGTATTATGCATGTGAGCATTTTCCTAGGTTCACAGCTTCCCCTAGGTTTTCAGAGGTTAAGAGCCACTGACTTAATTAAAGCTCTTTGTCACCCTTTTCTCTCTCATCCTTCCACCTGCCCATAGTAAGCCTTCTATCCTAGCAAAGTTGGGCCATCAAGATAGTACAATTACCTATGTGTGTGACCCCAGAAGACAAACATGCCCTGTTGGAGAAACACATTATCTGCACACAAACCCAAAGTCCATTCTGTGATTGGCAGCTTCCCCTCGATTTCTGAACTCTAGAATTTCCAAGCAGAAAACACCCCTAGAAATCATCTGAGGAAAACACTCAGGGCTCAGAGAGGGGAAGTGCCTTGCCCGAAACCACAAAGTTACAAGAAACAGAAACACAACTAGTATTATTAGACCAGCACACTTTCTAAAATGCCAGGCCACTGTCCCTCCAAAACAGTTAATGACATTGGGGTTGGTGCTAACAGACAGGAGGAAAAAAAAAAAAAAAAAAAAAAAAAAAAAAAACCCTTCAGTCTTTGTAAAATTAAATCAGAGGAGCAGAGGGAAGGGTCACAAATGCATTTTGTTGGAATTACATGCATTTGAACAAATGGCCACCCACATCTAGAAATTAGGAGACTTCACATACAAAATCCAGCTTTCTAATTTCTCTAGGGGAGAAAAAATAAGACGATGTGACAATTTGGATCTATGTTTGCGTACAGCCACAGAGTCGGTATCGCCGCTCCCTCCAGATGGGACTGTGGTCCATACTGTACTGGACCTGCCACTCCCAGGTGGTCCAACAAATACAATGTTAGAGATAATCTAGGAATTCACCTTCCTTAAAAGCAGTGGTTTCTTGCTAGGGGGACAATCAGGAGTGCTGAGACCTACAGCATACTCAAGAAGGACAACCCTGTCTAGTCCACTTTGTACCTGACTGTAAATATCAAGTCCATGTCACTTATTAAACAAATGGGTGCAGAAGCCTTAAAACAAGAGTCAGGACTAATAGGGACTGACAAAGAAAGGTGTCCATGACAAATTAACTGGAGGAAAAGGACACTGAACAAACTACATGCACACTATATTCCTATGTATGACTTTGAAGTATATTATACATACACATATATATGGTTGCATATGCACAGAAAATTTCTGAAAAGATAGGAAAAATGCCACTGTTTCTTATTCAATACTTTTCAGTGCTTTTTTTAAGGTAACATACACACACATATATATATATATGTATATACAACACTACTCTTCCATACACATATATAAGGCTACTTCAGAGTTGGTGGAGATTGCTTCTCAGCCTCTCTGGCTGAGAGCCAGTGCAGCGTCTGCTCCTGTCAGTTTAATATATGGCACACCCTCTATCTGAGGCTGTGATGGGAGGTGGGGTTTTGGTGCAAGGGGACAGAGCACAGAGCTTGCTCTTTTTCCATTCTATATAGTCATCTGGTGTTGCCCCCTGGGGGTAACTATCAGTTATTGCCCCAAGCACCAATGGAGCAAGGTTTCACTCTGTCTTCTTGCTCTCAAAACCCATGTCCTTCTTGGTCCTCATGTAAGGGGGTGTGTCAGATACTTCAGTGATAAGATACTACACAAACACACACAAAAGTTCTTGGAAAAATCAAAGTAAAAGATAATATGAGTCTTTCCAAGATCTTTTTGAAGACCCCTTGTATATGAGTCTACAATGGGTCAGCAAACTATGGCCTATGGGCCAGCCACCTGCTATCGTAAATAAAGTTTTTTGGTGTTTGCACTCCTTCACTGATGTATCATTTATGGCTATTTTTGTACTACAACAGCAGAGTTAAGTAGCTGAAAAAGTCTGTAAGGCCCACAAAGCCCAAAATATTTACTGTCCCTTTAAGCCTCTAAAACTGGATGCAGCTATAGTATATGCACCAATTACAGAGAAAAATTAAATGAAAATTGATATAATTTGGCTGAATCACATTAACTTAACTCATTTAAGATCAGTGAAGGCACATTCCATTTTACCTGTGAAAACAGTATTTTTTAAGTTCTTCAAAGTAGTCGTTATTGATGGAAGCACTTGGGTCATGAAGAAGCGGACTGCCATCAAGTAAAGAATCATCCCATGCTTGAGGCCATGGCTCTAGATTTTCTTCAATAGCTTGAGAAATCCCTTTATCGTGAGGAGAGATGATCTGAGCTCCATTATCCCAATAGACCTAGAGAACCCAAGAGCACATTCAGAAAGTTTAGGGTTGCTATGGTTTAAATGTCTGTCCCTTCCAAAGCTCACAGGGGAGCTTGATTCCCAATGTGGCAGTGTTGAAAGGGTGGGCCATTAAGAGGTAATTGGATTGTTGGATTATAAGGAGTATGCTGTCATAAATGCATTAATCCATTCATGGAATAATGAGTTGATGGTTTAATGGGCTGTCATGCATGCGGACTGGTGGTTTTACAAGGAAAGCAAGTGAGCATGTTAACAGCCCTCTTCCCCGTCCTTGCCACATGATACCCTGCGTTGCCACTGGTCTGTATAGAGCCGCCACCAAGAAGAAGGCTCTCACCAGATGTGCCCCCTGGACCTTGGACATCTCAGCCTCCAAAATTGTAAGAAATAAATCTCATTTCTTTACAAATTACCCCATTTCAGGTATTCTGTTATCAGCAACAGAAAACGGACTACTACAAGGGTTAGTAAATAAAGCACCCATTACCTATGTTCCCAAACAGTAGAGGTATAGGATTCCTATAGGACACACGTGTGGAGAGAAAAAGAAAAATACCTTATAACCATTATCTTGCTTTGGATTGTGAGAGGCAGTTATCATGATCCCAGCACAAAGTTTCAAATGCAATACTGTGTAGGGCTGTAATACAGCAGGAAACAAGAAACAGTTTTTAACAAGAAATTAGATATACTTAAAATGTCTACTATATATTTGTGCCAACTTGTTCCCTTTTAATAAACATACATATAAATGTCGTGATGTGTCATTCAATATTTTTGTGCCATACTCAAGACTCTTATTACCCCTTATTACCCCATACTCAAGACTCTTATATTAAGACTCTTATTAACTGGCTGCTCAAAATTCCAAGATGTGTGTGCTAATAAGGAAAGTGAGTAGTTTCCTGGTGTGTGCTTCTCATTCTGTCATCTCCTTGGTAGAAATAGAAAACTCTTCAAACAAAAAGATGGTCTAAGGCTCCACTCCACATTCTTTCAGGCTTCTGCTTGGGACAGAGGCTTATGGATTCGGTTTATTCTCCCCAGCTGCTTTCACTTCTCCTGCTCTTTTTCATTTACTTTTAAGGAAAGGGTTGAGAAAAAAATTTGAGGACACAGAGAGCATTCTTGCAGGTTGCTTATTT
This sequence comes from Galeopterus variegatus, assembly GCF_000696425.1. Taxonomy (NCBI): domain Eukaryota; kingdom Metazoa; phylum Chordata; class Mammalia; order Dermoptera; family Cynocephalidae; genus Galeopterus; species Galeopterus variegatus. Next base: position 65,645 of record NW_007730053.1, read on the forward strand.
ATCTCTCACTCCAGGGCTAAATATCTCTCCTTCCAATTTTGATTTAGCTCCCACCTTTACGAGACTACTTCACCATATGGGGAGAAGAACTGGATTATTCCCCCTACGTCTGCAAATGAGATTTACTACACACAGGCAACCCAAGATTTGAACCATCTGTCTCCTTCCACCCTCCCACTAAGAGTCACTGCAAGTCATTTGTCCCCTTGGAAGTTATGTCACATCTCTCAGGTGTTTTGAGGAAAAGAAAAGGGTAGAACCACTCCCCAGCATGGGAAAATGATCATGAGACACTCATTTAATTCATGTCTGATCCCCAAATAGTAGCTATTAACACTTAATACAGAAGATAATTAGGATGCTTGAACGCACTGCAATTTATCCATCAAACAATGACACTTAAACTACATTTAGGTGTGACATAGACTGTCCGCTGGGTTATTTACAATCCTGGAGGTGCTGCATCTGCCTGTGAGTGCACAAGAGACAGCAAACACAATACTTGCTTCTGTACCGATATACTCTCATTTCTTTCTTTTTTTTTTTTTTTGTCCTTTTTGAGACCGGCCACACCGCACTCAGCCAGTGAGTGCACACTGCAAGGCCATCCCTATATAGGATCTGAACCCGCGGCGGCAGCGCTGCTGCACTCCCAGTGCCGCACTCTCCCGAGTGCGCCACGGGCTCGGCCCTCATTTCTACTCGATGTAAGTAACTACATCTAAAAACATACAATCTCAGCATCTGGCCCAGTTCTTAACAGTTCTGTCTACTTAAAAGAACAGCTGTCACCATCCCTACTGTCCTTTTCTTTAGATTCTGCTACATTAAGGATTTGATGAAAGTCTTACTAAAACACGCCAAGCATGCTCTCTATACTAGCCATGAATAGTATTTAGAATGAAACATTTGTATAAAAAGGTGGTGCACCAACTTATCAAAATATTCATGATAAGATAGGGTTTTAGGTAAATTCAGATTTAGACCTAAGAAGTTTCTTAGTTGTGATAGCTGAGAAAATGGACTACAAACCAAATTTTAAAACAAACACACAAAAGACATTTTGCTAACGTGCTAAAATATCCTTAGAATGCAAGCAAAAGTTAAATTGTACTTTTTAAAAATCAGTTCTGATGAGTTGAAAGTTGAACAGCAGAGAAATATTACTAGGACGTAGGAGAAACATTCCTGGACAGAAAAGAGAAGGGCCAAAAAATGCCAGATCTGTCATTCAAATACCCGGATCCCAATAGCACAATAGACTATAAAACTCAGCCAAGTCCCATCCTGATCCCGTGACAGGAAATTATAAAAGGAAACAGTTACTTACCACAAAGGGGGTTGGGGTTATATCAGAAAAGAGGTACACAGGAATCCCCTGACAGACAAATGTGGTTGCAGCAAGTCGGGCAAATCTGGACATGTAGAATGACAGGGAAGGAAAAGAGAGTTGAGTTGTCAAGATCGTGGGTGATGAAAGAAGGAAATGAATGCAGCCGGATCAGGGCAAACATTTATCACAAACATTCACATTGGCACAGAACATTAAAGCTGGAGCACCCTTAGGAGTCATCTCATTCCATTCCTTTGCTTTACAGAAATAGGACTAAAGCCAACACAGGCCAGGTATCTGGCCCTGTGTCCCACAGTCACTAAGCAGCTGAGCCCAGCTGGACCTGAGTCTTTCAACTCAGTCTCAGTGGTTCTCAGCCAGGGCCATTCTGTCCCCCGTGGGGCATCTGAAATGTCTGGAGACACTTTTGTTTGTCACACTGGAGGGAGGGGGGAGGTGCTACTGGCAGCTCGTGGGTGGAGGCCAGGGATGCTGCTAAGTACCCTACAATGCACAGAGCAGTCCCCTGCAACAAAGAATTATCCAGTCAGTGTGAAGTCACATGTCAATAGTGCAGAGTCTGAGAAACCCTCGTCTAAACCTGTCACAATCTAGTACACACCAAGTAGACCAGAATTTGACTAGACATTGTTTTATTGGAAATATAAGACATATTGGCATACACACACACACACACACACACACACATACACACACACACACACACACACAAACATTTTGGTTCCAATGAGCCCTGAAAAGAAAACTTAATATTTGATATTTTTCTCAACTTCTATAGCAAGTGGCTTAGGGCAGGACACAGAACATGGCATCAAATCTTTCTTCATGTTTGGGGTAAAATACTTTATCATAAATAAATGATCAATTTATTTAGAATAAGCAACGTTATAACATTCCTGGATTAAACCATCAGATCATTCATTCTCTCTCCAAATAATTCTTGTACACTAGCTTTGTTCTGGGAGCTGGCTGGAACAAAAAGGGGAGATCTTCATACTTTAACAACTAATGTGTTAACATTCCTAGGATCGATAGTAACACAAAAATAATTTCACAGTAAAAAAAAATGCCTCTATATAGTAGAAAGTGATAAAAATAACAAAATTCATCAGAACGCTCTTAATAAAAATCTGAATAAAATACAAACTGCATTCATTAGAAGGCCCAGAAGTCCCTTTCTTTTTCCTTTTCTTTTATTTATTTATTTATTTATTTTTTAAAGATGACCAGTAAGGGGATCTTAACCCTTGACTTGGTGTTGTCAGCACCACGCTCTCCCAAGTGAGCAAACCGGCCATCCCTATATAGGGATCTGAACCCGCAGCCTTGGTGTTATCAGCACCACACTCTCCTGAGTGAGCTACAGGCTGGCCCCTCTTTTCTTTCTTTTTTTTTTTTTTTTTTGACCTGCTATATAGCTGGGGCTCCTTTGAATTCTGATCTATTATGCCCAAACACACATGGTGGGTAAGTTTCTTAAAGTTTTGGTTGGTTTCTCCCTTGTTCCCACTGTTTCACCAGGAATAAGAGCAGCCATGAACACTTTCTCTTCTGTGAAGACACTTTGCTTTCTGAAGTTTAGTTCATTCCGGTTTCTTTGCATCCTCAGCTGAGTTTTTTTTTTTTTTTTTTTGTCTTTTTCCGTGTCCGGCAACCCTCAGTGTTGCCCCCGTACCGGACCGGGGACCAGCAACGGGATCGCAACCCTCGGTGTTGCTCCCGCGCCTCGCCCAGCCAGTGAGCGGGAACCGGTCTGTATGTGGGATCCGAACCCTCGGGCGGGAGCGCCGCCGCGCTTCCCAAGCGGCGCACTATCCAGTGCGCCACCGGGCCGGCCCACTCTTTTCTTTTTTTTAAATAAAATAGCAGTTTATTTCTCTCATGTAATCGTAAGCTGTTCAGGGCTGGCAATGTGACTTCCCAAATAGCAGGAGCCTGGACCCCTTTGATCTCTGCCATCTTCAAGATGCCATTTTCACGTTATGATCCATGATGACTGCTACAGAGGGCATTTCATGAGGGCAAAAATGACTTATCCTGTCTTTGGGCAGACTTTCAAGGCCCTGTCTTAAAGTCAGCAAAAGAGACACTCAGCACATATACATATATAAGGTTACATATGTGCACAAAAAAAAAATTCAATGTGTTCTCTGCCTACACTCAATAGTTACTGCCTACATTCCCCACCAGATATTTAAAATTCCAAGATTAAAGAACTAATAAACACATCTTTATGTAAAATTCTGAAACTGCAATAATTTCCAGCTCATTAGGAAGATTTCATTTACTCATCATGAATGTTTTACCGTGTATTGATTTAATATTTATGTTATAATCTCTAAATGTCTTGCAGGTGGCAGGTGACAGAGAATTGCCCTGAGCTTCACCCCATCCCATGCAGCTCTCAGACTTGTACCATAAACTCAAATAGAATCAGCAACATCAGTCATTTTAAGGAAATGATATGGCTCCAAGGCCACAGCAAGAAACTCCTGTCCCTTTATCGACAATGTTAACATATCTGAAGGATGTGTCAATGGGAAGCAAGGGAGTCGGCCTAAAATGAAGAAATCTGAGAAGCAAAGCAGTCACAGTTAGCCACATATATGCACTGTGCATGCTCTGGCCGGAGGGTGTGACCAACTGCTTGGGCAGCAGAACATGCTTGTGATCTAGTTCTACCTGTACATCCACCATCTGTAAACTGGCAAGCTGATATCCTGTTCTGCACTATCTCACTCTCTTGTGAATGTGGTTCCTGTGCACCTATCCCCCAGAGCTACAGCCTCTCTCTGGCTTTATTGACAAAAGTCACATTCTGAGCCTGTAAAGCTGAAGACCAAAAACCTAATGCCCTCCTGAGTTCAGTCTGGCGGCTGATGTCATCTGGTCTTTTTCCCTGGCCATGTTCCCTTCCTCATGGCCATACATTTGTTCCCATCAGTGCTTGTCTCTTAGATTGGAAGCTTCTGATGGGCAAAGATCAGGTCTCTATAACCTTACCCAGCAATGGAAGTTAATAAGACTTTTCATTAATAATAAATATTTGTAAGTTCTTCCCAACCTAAGAAATTATTAATACTTATAGTCTGGAATGATAAAAATTCATCATAATAGGAGAAGTGTTCAGGTAAAAAAGAGAATCACATAACATGGCTAAGTGCAGGGGTCAGTAAACTAATGTTTTACTGTCTTGTAAGTAAAGTTTTACTGGAACCCCACATGCCCATTCATTTACGTATTATCTGTGAGTGTTTTTGTGCTACATGGCAGTTGCGCAGTTGTGATGGAGACTGCAGTGTGCAGTGTGTAAGATATTTACTGTCTGTCCTTTAGAGAAAAAGTTTGCTGACCTCTGGTGCCAGCCTCCTTATGCTTAAATTGTGGCTCCTCTTCCCACTTTATGATCTCAGGCAAAGAGATAAAAGTACATCCCTTATAGGTTGTTGTGAGGATAAAATGAGTAAATAATAAATGGCTGGTTCATGACCAGTACTCAAATAATGGTTGCTATTACAATCGTAGTCATCATCATCATCTGCCTACAGAGTCCCATTGGTTGCGAATGTTAGAAAAATGCAGCTTGAATTAGGTAGCCCAGAATGGGAAGGGAGTCATAAGACTTATGAATAGCGGAAGGAAAAAATTACGTAAAAGGAATCAAGTGAGAGGGAGAGATAGCATTGCCAGTTAAAAAAAATTCTTTCATTTAGACAGCTATTACATTGCAAATTGTCTAAGTACTTTATTTTCTTAACCAAATGTAAAACCAGTATTTCTTTTTTTAACTTCTCAGTATATATTGTAGTCGATTTTCATGACCCTTTATCCGTTCCTCTTCCCCTCTCCCTCTCTCCCTAAAACCAGAACTTCTAAAAGTCACAAACAGAATTCACCTATCATCCTTACAGTTAAGCAATGTAGCTAATGAATGTAAAGTCAAGCTATTGAATAGTGATTAAAAATAAAACCGTAAAATAAACTACAAAAAAAAATTATATTCTAAAAATGTTTTAATACCTTCTGCTGTTGCCTCCACTGGGTGGATGAGCTCGGGCATCAAAGCTGATCACAACACCTCTCTGTTTCAGGTCACTGAATTGTTTTTCTAGGTACCTGCAAAATCCCTAAGAATACCCCATGAATTAAAAGAGTGTATGTTTTTTTTTTTCCTTTTTGTCTTTTTTTCGTGACTGGTAACGGGATCGCAACCCTCAGTGTCACGCCCGTACCGCAACACCCCATGAATTAAAAGAGTGTATGTTTTTTTTTTTCCTTTTTGTCTTTTTTTCGTGACTGGTAACGGGATCGCAACCCTCAGTGTCACGCCCGTACCGCAACACCCCATGAATTAAAAGAGTGTATGTTTTTTTTTTTCCTTTTTGTCTTTTTTTCGTGACTGGTAACGGGATCGCAACCCTCAGTGTCACGCCCGTACCGCAACCGGCAACGGGATCGCAACCCTCGGTGTCGCGCCCGCACCGCACCCAACCAGTGAGCGGACCGGTCTCTATATGGGATCCGAACCCTCGTCAGGAGCGCCACTGCGCTCCCAAGCGCCGCACTCTACCGAGTGCACCACCGGGCTGGCCCAAAAGAGTGTATGTTTTAACACATCTTTTATATATATAATAGAGAAGAACACATAGATCACAAAGAAGATAAAATAAAGCAAAAATTTATTGGCAAAAGGAAATCATAACCTCTGTCCTCCAATGAGTAGTGGATGTCTATGTTCCCTCTCCTTGAATATGAACCAGACATATTGACTTGCTTTTGACAAGCAGAGAATATGGAGGAAATAAGTGACTTTGAAAGCTTGGTCATAAAAGTCAATATAGCTACCACTGGCACATTCTTTCTCTCTTCTTCTCTGGATGCTCCCTTAGAACCCAGACACCACGCTGTAAGGAAGCCCAGGCCACATGTTCCAGCTCCAGCTAAGATCCCATCCAACAGCCAACAATAACTGTAGACATATGAATGAATCAGCCTTCAAATGATTCCAGACTCTAAACTGGCCCAGGTGACACTGAGTAAAACAGATGAGCTGTCGCACTGAGCTTTACCCAAATTGCAGATTTGTAAACAAAAGAAATGTGGTTACTGTTTTTAAATCACTATGTTTTGGACGATCTGTTACACAGCCCTAGTAACTGGAACAGAAGACGACCTTATTTAGCAGCACAGTCCCTATGTTATCCACAAACTGGAACAGAATTCCCAGACTCACTTCATTCTAAGCCTTCTCTCCAGAAAGATCTCAGGAAGCCCTACAGCTTACCAAAAATTTGCAGCCAGTTCCCACAGCAATGCTGTGCCCTTAGATAAGTTTTCCTTATCGGAGTTTCGGTAGAATATGCCCAGTTCTGCCTTTTACACTTGTACATACACGCAAAGCACATGAAATCATCATTAGGCAATTTTCTAGCTTTTCCTTTCCCAGATTTAAAGTGATCTTCGTTTTTAACAAGTCCAAGTTGAAGAAATAATGAGAATAATCTGTTCTATTTCATATCCCTAAAAAACAGTATTCCCAAAACTCAAGGGCAGCTCTTCCGTTTTGTCGAAGTCTTCATCTCTATTTCTAAAAGTTGGGTCTAGACTCTGATGACAAAATTCACAAATTAAGAAGTCAAGGAAACTCAGTAATAATTTCAACCCATACTATGAATTAAAACTAAATATAATAGGCTCTTGGTAATTCTGGCAGTTAGAAAAGATTTTCAGTGCTTGCATCAGTACAGACATGGCAAAAATTACAAGACCGTAAAAGTCGGTCAGCTTAGTTGGTGGGTTTGTGCTGAAATGAAAACTCCATGATACAATCTCTCTATTTTAGTTATTATTATATCCCCAATGCCTGGCACATAGTAGGCACTCAATCAATCTGTTAAATGGATGGATGGATGGTTATATGAGTCTTCAAACAAGTGCTGCTTTAACCAACTCCACGAACCTGACTTTATGAAGTAAATGGTGGTGAGTACCTATGCCTAGCCAAGCCCGCAAGACATGACCATAATTAAAACAAATTATGTCTACCAAGTAGAGCCAGGGGATATATCAAGAGTAACTAAGAACAATAAAAATGTGGTACCTGTGTAGTCTGGATGATGGTCAAGTCATTCATATGAGAAATTCCTGCTCCCATAGCAGCTCGAAGACCAGCTGTCCCAAACTGCATTCGGGCCCCAAAACAGTTTTGTAGTTCTTCTTTATTACCTTCTGCTATTAGTCGTTTCACTGATTCCAAAGTTAAAGGATTCTGCAAAACAAAAATGTATATACCAGACACAGCCACGCAAATAAGAAAACGAAAAATCTGAGGTGTAAAAAAAACCCACAATAATTATAACCTATAGGAAAAAAATTATATATATAAAATATATTACATATATTATATATCGGTAGGCTTTGCAATTTTTTAATGCTTCTGAATTTGAAATATGAAGTCTGTTTATTAAACATTATAATGTAAGTATTAGTTTCTTTCCTACCAAAGCAAGCACTTTTGGAGAAATGGAAGAAGAGGTTTTAGCACAGAAGTCTAACACCAGAATAGGATCCCAGCCACACCACTTACCAACTCTGTGTACTTGGGCAGATTATTTATTTTAGTTTCTCTAATTCTCAGTTTTCCATCTCTAAAATAGGAATAATCTATAACCTCCCTTATGCAGTTTTAAGGTTTTTAAGATGGTTTACTTTAAATTAACATAAAACACCTTTCTCTGCCTGGCCTTAGTTGTGATTAAATGTTTATTTTCCTCCCTAACGTCCCTAAATTTTCCCAGATAGTGATAGACTATACAGTTTAAATCAAAACCTTACTTTTGTAGTTTTTTATAATTTATACAAGGTGTTCACATACCTGGTCAAGTCTGAATCTTGCAACGACTCCAAAAAAGCAAGCAAATGACAAAAAACCCATTTTACAGATGGGGAAACCTTAGAGATTGAGTGACTTGCTTAAACTGCATGATAAGCATTAATCTAGTGCCATTATTATTACATTAACTGCTTCAAATAGACACTGACATGAGTTATTTACGTTCATTATACATTCCTCTATTTTCTTTGTACAACAGTTGCAGGAAATGTTAATTAAGAATTAATCACATTAATTCCATATCAGACTTTTAAATTAAGAGTTCAGGGGAACAAAAGAGTAGGTACTTCTGTCTTACAGTCACCATCCATTTAGATGAACACTCAGGCAAGACACGATCACTTAATTAAACTTTGAAAAACTACTGCAATAAAACCTTGACTTTCTGGAATAAAGCCCACATTTACGGATTGTTCCAGATGAAACAGGAATCAAGTAAAACCCCACCTTTTTTGCTTAAAAGCAATAGACACTGATCACAGAGCACAGTCTTACCCATCAGATTGTCAGGTGCCCCCAAGGAAGCGCTCACATCTGGTACATAAAGAAGGCTCAATAAATGTTTGCAGATTAAATGAGAAAACACAGACTTCACGGTTACACCCAATATCCAGTGACTCTCTGTGTAGATTTGGAAAATCCTAATTTTGGCCTTTGATACCTATACAAAACCATGTAGCCTAAGAAAAACAAAGGAGACAGGGAGATAAGAATGAAAAGTCAAGAGGGCAGCAGAGACCAGAGTCAGACCTTGGAGTGACCAAACCTGACAGCAGACAAGACAGAAGAACAGGGATGAAGGCACACTAAAAGTGCAGAGGGCACCTGCTGGGGCGTCCTGCCAGTCTTGGGAAGAATCAGAGCAGAGGACTGCAATGCTTTTAGCTGGTGGTAGGTTCACTGGAGGGTGAATGGGCTCCTTCCCAGATAGGTGCCTGTCACAAGCCAAAGAAGAAATTGAGAGAGGAAAGATCATGGAGAGTGGTAAAAATTCAAAAATAAATAAGGACAACATGCCCTCACCTCTACCTAGAGAGGTACCATCTTTCTAGCTGCAGACACATTTTGTAGAAATTAGTGTTTTTTTCCTTCAAAGGGAAAGTTTTATGGAACAATGCATTACCAACTCTGACTTCAGAAGAATTCTATACACTGCAAGTTACTACCTTATCAGAAATGGAAACATTTTCCTTCCCTTAAGAATCACAAGGGTAGCTTTCCAGGAAAAGAAAAACCACCCAAAGAGCTGCCAATAGCATCCTGGAAATGGAATTTGCTGACATTTCATTTACCGGGCCAGAGAATGGTAAATAAAGACAAAGACCTGGCCCCTGCTTAACAGGGCTTGCCATTTCCTTCCATCACTCAACAACTACAGTAGGGGCCTACTGTGTGTCCTGCACTGTGCCCGGCAGGCACTATAAACCACAGAGGGCGGACGGGACCGGCTACATCATTTTCGGCGGCCCAGTGAACAATGAAGATGGGTGACCCCTTGTTTTACAATTCAGAATTCCAAGACAGGAGAGCAGAGCATTAAACCCACACTGAGCTCTTCTAGAAGCACAGGGTCTCACACCCCTGAAGTCAGCGCTGGAGACAGACATTAAGCAAACCTACAGATAAGTGGTTTTTGGTGGTGGTGTTTGTTTTACCAAGTGCAGTAAGAATTTTGAAGGAAAAGAACAGTCTTTTAAGAGAGAATATTAGGGAGGAATAATTTACACTGGGGAGCCAGGAAAGCTCTCTATGTAAGCCACATATCAGTGCAGACCCAGCACATGAGTAGCAACTGAGAAGCAAGTTCAGCAGAAGAGAGCGGAGAGGAACATTCCGGGAAAAGGGGACAGCACGCACGAAGGCACAGGGGGGAAAAGCAGCGAGTCAAGTCAGGAGAGACGGAGCGATGTCCACGGCGGGGTGACTGATTCTTTCTTTGCTCGGGGATCTACGACGGAGAGTGAAGGGGAGGAAAGCGACGCTGGGCCCAAAGGGAGTCTCCTGAAGCCAGGCAGGTCCCCCGGGAGGGCCCATGTTTGTGCCAAGCTCTTGGGAGGGGTGGACCCGAACGCTGCTCTGCAAAAGTCCCAGGGAAGGAAGGACAGGGCGGGACGGAGCGACTGCGGGCGGGTGGGGACGCACAGCCGACCGCAGAGGATGAGCCGGCGGCCTGAGTGACAGGGACGCGTGCGCGCCTAACTGGGCACAGCCGGGAGCTCGGGAGCGTTAAGACCGCTCCGCTCCCCCGCACTTCCGAGCCTCCCAGGGCCGCCGGGCCGGGGCAGGCCTGGCCGCCGCCGCGTCCCCCTCCTCCATCTTGCCGCGGGGTCGGGGGACGGAAGGGCAGGAAACGCGGCGCCGCGCCCGGGCAGGAGGCGCAGGACCGACA
>NW_007730053.1:77191-95694 GCF_000696425.1 Galeopterus variegatus
GCAGGAGGAGGCGGCATCGCCCATCCGGCCGGGCGGGGAGCGGCGGCGGCGGCGGCGGGCGGGAGGACGATGACGTGCGCCGGCGGGAGGTCGCCTCCCTGCAGCTTGCGGGGGCGCCTCCTGGGGTGCGGGGACCTGGCGAGTGAGAACGGCTTTACCGTCACTTCTGGGAGGTCCCCAGGTTACCCCCATTCATGCAACAGCTATTTGTTGAGTTCCTGTTGTGCACCAGGCACGTGTCAGGTACTGAGAGCCTAAAAATTAGGTAGAAGTGTAGAGGGTCGAGAATAGCCGAGAAAAATATTGATAACGAACAAAGTGGGAGGATTAAGATAAAAAGACCGATGCAATAATGCAGAGTCCAAAAACAAAACTACCGGTGTATGGCGGTTTATTTCAGAGGCGGCGCTGCAGAGCACAGGGAAGGGCTGTTTTCAGTCAATGGTGCTGGGCCAACTGGATATCCACGTGGGAAAAAGAAAACAGAAACTTGACCCCCCACTTGACATCACACACGACTATGAATTCCAGGTCAATTGTTGCTCTAAATGTGAAAGGTAAGATGAAACTTCTAGAAACTATCATAGGCGTACATCTTCATGACGTTGGGATCAGTAAGCCCTGAAGAAATGCATGTGTGTGAGCATGAACAGGCAGGTGCAAAAATGTTTCCAGTAGCATTATTTGTAAAATACCCCAAATGGAAACAATCCAAATGTTCATCCACCACACAGAGGATAAATGTATGCTAGTGAATTCATACAAATAAATTATGGTATATTCATACAGCAATGAAAATGAATTACTGTTATACACAACATCATGGACGAATCTCACAAACATTAAATTGAGTGAAAGAAGTCAGACTCCCACCCCCACAACAAAATATTGGATCATTCAATTTACATGAAATTCTGGAATAGGTAAAATTGTACGGAAAGAAAACAAATCAGGGATTTCCAAGATCTTGGGGTGGAAGGAGGGGTTGACTACAAAGGACATACAGTGGATTGAATGGCTCCCAAAGTCATTGGAGCCTAATCCCCACTGTAACTGTTAAGAGGGTGGGAAATCCTATTATGATAATTGAAAGGTGGGGGCTTGAAGAGGTGATTAGATTGTAAGGACCATGCTGTAGTGAATGGATTAATAATGGTGGTCATGGGTGTGGTTCTGAGGGCTTTAAAAGGAGGGCATATGAGAGTCTTTGTCTCTGCTTCACCGTTTTCCACAATGTGAGACCCCTGCATTACTGTAGAGCCACCACCAAAGAAAACCCTCACCAGATGTGTTCCCTGGACTTTGGACATCCCAGCCTCTGCAACTGTAAGCAGTACAATTTGTTTAGTTACAAATCACTCAGTTCCAGGTGTTTCTGTTATAAGCAACAGAAATGGACTAATGCAGGACACAAAGGAATTGGGGGGTGATGGAACTCACTCTGTGTCTTGATTGAGATTGTGCTTGTGTAACTCTATGCGGTTACCAAAACTGCTAGAATGGTACACTATAAAGGGTAAATTCCACTCTATGTAAGTTATATCTCGATTACGAAAGTCTTAAAATTAAAGATTAAAAAGAAGGCAAAACTAACCTATGGATGTCTGGAGAGTGATTACCTTTGGGAAAGTGGGAGAGTGCCTTCTGGGATTCTGGGACTGTTCTATTTCTTGACCTGGATGGTGGTCACACAGGTGTGTTCACTAGTAATTCACTGAGCTGCTGTCTTATGAATTGTTCATTTTCTGTGTTCTACCTTAATTTTAAAAAGAAAGAAATATAAATCCATATCTATGATATCTGTTTAAGTATAATGAGAGAGGCATATTAATCATATTATCACAGCACTTAATATATAATTACACAAACTGATAAAAAAATGCTGGGAGAAAAGCAAGGAGATCCCATGAGGGTGCAGGTGAACAGAGTCCACCCTAGTCAGGAAGCTTCTCAGAGCATGTGAAGCTTACGTAGAGACCCGAGGGAAGCATGTGGTTAATGTTGGGGGAGGCAGCCTGGAAAATGCTTATCAGGTAGTGTGGTCCTTCCTCTGAACTGAAAGGCCTGAGAGACTAGTGCACACAGAAGAAGAGAAGACGGATGGGCAGCCTCAGTTTCCCATCTGTTGGGTTGTCCACGGGTCTGCCACTCTGGGGGCTGTCTCCTCTCTTCTCAGTCACATTAGGGTAGAAATTGCATAGAGAGTCAGAGACCAGGCAGGTCTCACTCACCCTTGCTTTCCTCCCATATGCCAGAGTTTTCCCAGATGGGTTGTATGGCTTCCATCCTTCTGCCAAGGCTGCAAATATCAAGCAGTTCTGGGTCTCAGAGTTCTTTTTGGTCCCTTGTGGGAATGGTTACAGTTCAGAAGTATGCAGAGTGAGGTGGTAAGGGGGGGGAATTTTGATGCCTTTTATTATATTAGAAATTGTGGGCCTAGGGCGACATCCAAGAACTATTTTAACCTCACTTGAGACACCAAGGAGCAGATTTCTCAATAGCCCTTTATAGAAACAAGGAAAGAAAACAAGTAAGATTTTCAAGCAGAGAGGAACTTTCAACAAGAAAGTGGCCAACTCATAAAAAAATGTTCATTCCTTACTGAGAAGTGCCAAAATCTTAGGTACTCGCTGAAAAATAATGTGCAATAGTCACATTTTGTTTCTCTCATCTGCTTCCCAGGTGAAACAGATGGTGAGTCAGGGGCTCTCTATGTGGAGGAGACTTCCCCAGGTTCTCCTGTAACAAACATGCTGACAATGGAGGGTCTGACAGTGATGCTATAGGGACCTGAAGCCATTCTCAAACATGACCCCAGAGTTATCACTTCACATCTGTGGAAGCCCATTGTCAGACCAGGAAGGGTTCTTAGGGAACAACTCAGACCTTTTCATTTTATAGATGAGGAATCAGAGACACAGAAAATTTAAGACCCTTTCTCCAAGACACACCGCTGGTTAATGACAGAACCAGGATTCTCCCAGTGGGTCTCCTGATTTCCTAATCCAGTGTCCAATCCCCTGTTCCACTCAGTCTATTTCTACACAAGTCCATAGAAGGAAGTTCCATGAACTCTGGTAACCTGTTTCCATGTGCTAACGGCTGGCTCTTGATGAAAAACAAATAGTAACCATATCTGACACTGATATTGTTAGGTGATGCCCAAAATAACCTGATTCATTTGTGTGTGCTCCCCTGCTGCCAAAGAACTTTTTCACATATGGATGTCCCAATTTCCATGGAAGCCTTCACAATGTCCTCAGATACCTTGTCAGTTCTGTCGGTATTTTTGTTTCCAGCCCAGGAACAGATCTTCTAAAACTTTTTATTATGGAAAGTTTTAAATATTTACTAAAAATGATCTGCATGTAACCATCACTCAGCTCAACAATGACCAATGCATGGCCAATCTTGTTTCATCCACCCACTTCCCACTCCTGTATGAGTTTGAGGAAGATTCCAGATGTCATATCATTTCACTTATAAATATTTTGGCATATATCTCTGAAACATAAGGACACTTAAATAATAACCACAAAACCATTATCTCACCTAAATTTTTTTTAAAATTAAAGTTAATACTTCCTTAATATCATCAAATGGCATTCAAATTTCCAAGTATCTATTGTGTCTTAATTTTTTTTTTCTTTTTCAGTTTGCTTGAATCAGGAGCCAAGTAATTTTCCCATTAGTTGATAAGTCTTTTAAGTCTCTTTTAATCTACAGGTACTGCCTCAATTTCCTTGCAGTTCATTTGTTGAAGAATCTGGGCCACTTGTCTGTAGGCTTTTTCACAGTCTGGTTTCGCATCTCTGGTGCCCTTTAGCGTGTTCTTCTCTCTCCTGTATTTTCTGTAAATTCACCTTATTATATTTTTCTCTCCGTGGTCTCTCCCTCACTGGGCTCTGTCCTCCTGGAGGACAGGCAGGATGTCATATTTATCTTTGCCTATCCAGAGCCTAGCACTGTAAGTGCCCCATAAATGGATAAGGAAGTGAATGAAGTCAGGTGGCTGTTGGTTCTTTCCTCATGTAGAACAGGGAAGACTCTAGAGTCAGGCTGCGAGGGACTGGATGTTGATTCCACCCTTTGTTCTCTGGGGGACCCTGGGCAAGTCATTTAACCTCTCTTATTTATAAGATGAAGGCAATAGTAGTATTCCCCTCACAGGGGTGATGTGGGGCTTAAACGAGAAAATAGATGTAAAGTGTTTCGCATAGTGTCTGGCACAGAGTAAGTGCACAATAAATGTTAGCTATCATCATCGAAGTCCCACTGACTTGACATTCCGTATTAGTCAGGATAGGCTAAGCCAAGCTGAAGTAATAAATTAATCACTATATTTTAGGACTTAGTGAAACAAGTATTTTTTCTTCTTGCTCATATTACATGTCCAGGGTGATCAGTGGGTGCTGTGTTCCACACAATCACTCAGGGATCATAAGGCTTCCATCTTGTGGTTCCTCCATCTCAATACCTGGCTTCTGTAGTCACCATGGAAGAAGAAAAGTGTGGAGGTCACAGGATGGCTCTAAATGCTTCTGCCTGGAGGTAGGGTGTATCAGTTTCGCTCACATATCATTAGCTAGAACTCATCACATAAACTCACTTAACCACAAGGGTGCTGGGATGCAGAGTACCCATGAGCTCAGGAAGGAGAAGAGAATTGGATTAGGGATGAGTTCTCATAGGCACTATCACACATTGTATGTTGCCCATATCGAATTGTTAGGATGGTTGCAAATATCTATAGTTCAGGTATATTTCCAACAAGCAAGGAGTAATTCTTAGTAATTTCAATTCTTGGTTGAAATTTGGAGCCACCACCTGATGGAATGGTTTATTTTCCTCCATTGATAGAACAGCATATGATCCTCCATACAGTAGAGTGATCTTTTGTAATGTAAATCACATTGTCCCTCTCCTGTTTTCAGTCTTCCCATGGCCTCATAATGTACTTAGAATAAAATCTGAATCTTTTATCATGGGTTTCAATGTTCTATTTAATCTGTCCCCTAACCTAATTGTTTGCCACTTTTTTCCCTCTTTCACTGCGATTAGTCATGCTGCTCTCTGTGCAGATCCCTGAACATGTCAAGCAAGTGCTGGTCATGTCTACATTGCTCTGCCCTAGATATTCCAATGACAAATGTGCATGTTTAATTCAGGCTTCTGTTGCTTTGCCTCACATGGGGTGACGGAGATGCAAAAAGGATTACTCAAAGCCCATTTTCTTCTGAGCAGTGAGACACCCCAAAGGGGTTAATTTCCTGGAACCCTCAAGAGAGAGGCATTCCTCCTTGGAAAATTAACCCCGGACTGGGGTTCTTTCTCAGTATTTATTCTCCAGGCCAGAAAGTTACAGAAAAGGAACATAGGTGGAGTTATGGCTAAGTAAAGTTTAACAGGAGAAGCTGGTAACATCAGTGAAATAACAAAGTGACATTCCATAATGCAATTTGCAAAAGGTTAAGTCAATCCACCAACAAAAGCTTGTTCTCAGCAAATACCATCTTTTCCTACAGCAGTTTCCTCAGTATGTTTATATAACAATAAAGTAACTTTCTTAACATATCAATCAGTAGGTCAACCTGCACCAAGGACATCTGTCTTTGAGCTAGCAATTTTGCTGTGTTACAATTCCATACCTATATCAGAGAATTTAGCCTGGGGGAAGTTTCCTGTCTTTTGCAAGCTTAACATTTCTATATGTAATTTTTTAAAGTTAGGTTATACCTGAAACTACAGGGCTTTGGAAACTAGGCCCTGTGAAATACATTTGCTTTATAAATGTTAGTATACTTCCACAGGCTTCTCCTTAAATATTGGCTCATCAAAAAGACCTCTCCTCTGTAAAGCACTGACAAATGTTTAACAACTGGCTTTCTGAGATAAATAGCCCTGACTTGTAGTATTTGCCAATTTCTATGGGGCAAATACATCCACCATGGCTGATTTCAAGCTACAATGGAACATCACTAAACACAGACTTGGGAAGAGATGACAAAGCACATGATTATGTAATATTTCCAATGCACAGATAAAATAACCTAAAAAGCATAGACAATGGTAACAAGATAGTGAACTAAATAGAAGATGAGTTTTTGGTATTTATTATGTTTGTTTTAATATATTTATTTACATGTAGGTTTATATAATTTAATTTTTAATGATGGCTATATCTAACATCTGGCTCAAAAAATTCCTAAAAATTCATTAGTGTGTTCTCATGTGTGGCAAAAGCTGTCACCAACGCACCATTGAAGAAAAATAAAGTAGGATAAGAGAATGGTGAAGATCCCACTTTAGATATAGTGAACAGGAGAGTAAAAGTGTTTATCCCACTACCTACCATGATGTTATAAATTTGATTTTTTAAATATTGTCTGCCTTTTCTGCTCTCTTTGTTTTCTGACCGAGTCTCCAGCACCAATAACAGTGCTTGGGTCATGACAGATGTTTAATAAGTATTTGCTGAAGAATGAATCATTGGATCCCCTCACACTCATGAAGAAAAAATAAAAAAGCAGAATATAATAATAATATAAGATATAGGTATAAAACCTATAAAAACCTTTTCTGTAAAACAAGCTAACCTTTCTGAATTTAACAAGGAAAAATGAACTGCTTATCACCATTGTCTATTGCCCCAATGTTGAGGCTGCTCAGAGGATGAGTAAATAGTGTGCCACAGACTTTATCAGTGCACTCATTACTGGCCATAAACCCAAAGTACACCCACAGCAAACGTTCCTGCACACCAGCTAGAGTCGAATGGTCTTTCTCAGTGAAAAATTAAAATCTATTATTTATGTCTATTTTCATTAAATTTGCGGAATTGACTAATTTTCTTTTATTACTCATTTTGATAATTCTTTGCACTTAAGCTCCCAATAGGCCTTCTGATCATTAAAAATTTAACACCATGGTAAAAATGCAGTGCTGATAACACCAAGGTCCAGGGTTCAGATTCCAGAGCCAGCCAGCTACCAAAAACAAAAAATAAATAAAAATTAAAATAAATTTACCACCACACCTGGTTTGTGTTCCCTTACCCTCAATTTCCTCTTTTCTCTTCCTTTTACTTGCTAATGGTGCCCAGTTGTCCAGCACACCCTATCACACGCCACCCTGCCTGTTACAACCAGATCAGAGCAAGAGTCATTCATTCTTATTAAGGGATTGGTGACCAGGTAAGCATCACTGTCCTTTTGCTTGAGGTATTTGGGTGTTTGGCCAAGCTAACGAGCTGGTGAACTTAGGGAAGCACCATCATTAAATTGCTATATGCCTTAGTTTCTGCCTTACTTAGAGAGATGTCCTAACCACATCATCTGAATGTGTAAGGATAAAACCCTCTAAGAGATTGATGTTTGAAAACTTCAGTGCCCTCTAAAGTGTTAGTGTACTTATCCCAGCTTGGGACTAAGCCTTACACTAAAAAAATGCATCTCTGTGAAGTGCTGAATTTAAGACTTGGCAGGAAGGGGAAGTTGTTATTGTTGTTGTTTTTCTGAGCACCACATAATTCCTAATGTTTCTGAAACATCACTGTTTTGGCAGCTGAATATTCAGCCTCACATTTTAGGTCAGAACCCATAGAACCAACTGTCACCTCTCCCAGGGTGATGAAGACACATAGGATTACTCAAAGCACATTTCTCCAGAGCAATGAGAGGCCCGAAGGGGTTAATCCCAGGAGGAATTCCTTCAAGAGAGAAGGATCCCAGGAGTAATCCCAAATCAGGTTTTCTCTCAGTTTTTATTGTCCAGGCAAGATAGTTACAGAAAAGAACACAGGTGGTAAATCAGTCATAGTGTAAGCAATTTACTATCTAAGGAGTCAAAAAACTAAGGTATGTGAAGTACAAAAAGAAACAATGAGATAATCATCATGGCAACACTTAGTTCCCTAAGAAACTTAAAAAAACAGCTGAAGGCAAGATGTGGAACATCCCCCAACCATTAACCTTGAAGCTTTTAGCTCATATACTTTCCCATCATTAGGTTTAGCTGCACCAAGGATGACTGCCCTTAGAGCAATCGCTTTTGCTGTGTTACAATTTTCTTATCTACAACAGGGACTTTAGTCCTGAGAAAGTTTTCTGTTTTTTCCCAAGCTTAGCATTTCTATGTGTAATTCTAAAAAGTTAGGCTATTCCTTAAACTGCAGGGCTTTGGCCCTGCTAAAACTAAGGACTGTGGTCCTACTAAGATAAAGGTTAAGGCCCTGTGAAATACATGTCCTTTATTAATGTTAGTATCCTCTACAACCCACAGTGTCTGTCTGGGTAGTTACTGTGTAAATTACTGTGCTCCAAATGAAGCTGCTTGATACAGTGTGTGTGTGTGTGTGTATGTGTGTGTGTGTGTGTGTGTTTTCATCAAAATTACTTTAATCTACCACCTTCTCACCTCTGTCATTTCTAATTCTACCTGTATTAGTATGAAATTTAGTCTGTACTTCCTGAAGTAATATTAGAAAGGAGACCTAAGCTAAGCATATACTTTTAAAAGAAATACTGTCCTCAAATAACATTATGCATCGAGATAACCCACAAATCGTAATTTAAGGTGGATCATGCAGCCTTAAATTTCTTTTTTTAAAAAATATTTATTTTAGGGCCGGCCCGGTGGCGCACTGGATAGTGCGCCGCTTGGGAAGCGTGGCGGCGCTAAAAAATATTTATTTTAGGGCCGGCCCGGTGGCACACTGGATAGTGCGCCGCTTGGGAAGCGTGGCGGCGCTCCCGCCCGAGGGTTCGGATCCCACATACAGACAGACCGGTTCCCGCTCACTGGCTGAGCGAGGCGCGGGAGCAACACCGAGGGTTGCAATCCCGTTGCCGGTCCCCGGTCTGGTACGGGGGCAACACTGAGGGTTGCGATCCGTTGCCGGACACGGAAAAAGACAAAAGACAAAAAATATATATATATATATTTATTTTAATTGACACATTGTAATTATACTATTTATGGGGTGCAATCTGATATTTTGATACATGTGTATGTTGTGTAATGATTGGGTCAGGGTAGTTAGGGTGGTTAATGTATCAATCACCTCCTGCATTTGTCACTTCCTTGTGGAAAAATCCTTCAAAAGCCTTTCCTCTAGCTATGATGCAATATATAAAACTTAACTGTTAACTATAGTCACCATACTGTGCAATAGAACACCAGAACTTATTCCTCCTATCTAATTGTCAGCCCTTAAAGTACCATTGTGTTTAACTGAAAAACATTTTGGTTTTAAATTTTCCCATACTAACTTCTGTTCAAGTTTTCTGTCTCCAATCCCATTTTCTTTCAATAATTTAAGTGCTCAATCTCTCTCTTTCTCTCTTCTCTTCTAGAATGTAGAGATTATATGATCATTTTAGATGATTCATGCACCTTTTTCCTTGTAGGAGGATTGTACTTATACATCCACCCTTTGTCCTTTGTGAGGGACAATCAGGGTCTTAACCCCCTTTCAATGGTAAGAAAACCAATATTTCCTTAACAAACTTCAGATGCCATGTACCTAAAATAATCTGAAAGTTTTTATTACTAAAATTTTCATGTTTTGCTTTACAAAATATCCTCCAACTAGCATAAAGATAAAGACTTCTGCAAAAAACACAAAGGAGAAATTTTTTCACAGTTCTTGAATATTGGCAATTATCACATACTGAAAACTACTGTGTCATAGTTTGACTTGATGAAATCTTATTAAAATGTGATCTGACAACTATAATTTGCTCTAGAGAGGCTCCGTTTCAAATTAAAGGTTTAGGTAATTCTAAGGTTAGACAACTAAATAATTACAGGTTTTCAGTAAATTTAATTATTTCTGTGTATCAAATATCCCATTCCATACATACTATTATGCTTAACATTCACTTACATTTTCATGTATGTATGTGTCTTAGTTCATTTGGGCTGCTATAACAAAATATCATAGACTGGGTAGATTATAAACAACAGAAATGTATTTTTCACAGTTCTGGAGGCTGGCAAGTCCAAGATCAAAGTGCCAGCAGATTTGGTGTCTGGTGAAGGCCTGCTTCCTCATAGATGGTGGTTTCTCACTGTGTCTTCAAATTATAGAAGGATGAGGGGTCTCCCTCCAGCCTCTTTTATAAGGGCACTAATTCCATTCATGAGGGCTTCACCCCATGATCTAATTGACTCCCAAAGGCCCCACTTCCTAATACCATCATCTTGAGTGTTATGAATTTTGGGGGGACACAAACATTCAGCCCATAGCAGCATATATACATGTATGTGTTAGTTTTTAGTTTTAGTAATGGAGAAAAAGTTCCATGCTCAACCGTAAAATTACCTTTTAAAATGTTGTTTTTCACAGAAACTTGCTAAAACATTGAATGGTTTAATTTTATGTAACATTGATGATACATCTAATACACAGAAGTCTGGATTCAGGAGACATTACAGTAAATAAGGAAAACAGAATTTTAAGAGGTTCAGAAAATAAATAAATAAAAAGGCTCGGAAAGGTCAATAAGTAACCCCAAATCACAGAATCAATCTGATGGATAAACATTACATATTAGTTTTATTAATGGTAAAACCTGGATTGAAATTTTGCATCAAAAACGGCAGGTTGGACACACACATTTGCTTCCACCTCTTTTAAAACCACACTAAGATGGAAATAAAGGGATATTTAATGAAGATATAGATCCACATGGACAAAAAAGAATGGGAAGGGGGAAAACAGCAAATTTTGAGGCTAGGAAATAGTTGGCAAGGTGGTAAGTGACACGGCAGCTTCAAGAGAGCCAAATCCTAAACTGGCAATGGGAAAGTAAGAAACAACCGGTTCAAAGGCAGAACCTCCCAGAGAGTCAGGAATTGGAAGACCCAGGTACTTTTGGAAGTAAAGGTGGAGGGGGGGCTAAAACCAGAAAGATTGGTTGAAAGTCTGTTTAAGAAGCAGCTCAATCCCTAGACTTCTGGTATTTCATGTCAACGGCGGGTGCTCTTCCACCACACACACCAGTGGAGGGCTGGAGGCTTATTTTCTGGTGTTTAAATAGAGGGCATTTTTTTTGTTGACTCAGGAACCCCAGTTTTGGATTAAGATTAGGATACCAAGGGAAGACAGGAGGAATAAATACAAAATTATATACTGAATATTGATACCACCCAAGGCCCATCTATTTTCCTAGAATGCTGGTAGAATCTTACCTGGAAAATATAACCAGCCCAAGAAGAAAGAGCAGGAACTATTGATGTCGAGAGTTCCCCCAGTGCAATGGGCAGCCAAGTCATTTTACAGTGAAGTGCATGTAACACACAGAACTTCCAATCAGCTTTCTGTACCTTACTCTTAAACATGAGATAACAGCCAAGTAACCAGATTTTGAGCAAATCCTCCACTATGAAAGACAGAGGCCAACATAAACAAGGAAAAGAAAATAACCTATACAAAAGAGGGATTATGCATGGAAAAGTGAGTGTGAAAAAATGCAAAATTATTAACTTGAGATAGGTAGGGAAAATTTGTGTTAACGAAGTGAGAACACAATAATTAACAGTAAGAAAAGATTTAGGGAATAGAAAAATAGCTCACGGAAATTAAAAACAATAGTAGAAATGAAAATTTTCAAAGAATAATTGAAAGAAAAAGTTTAGGAAGACTTTCTGAAAGTAGAACAACAATCAAAAACAAAAACAAAACCCAAAGGAAAAAGGAGTGTTTTAGAAATTACAGAAAAGGAGAGTAGAGAAAATGAAGGGAAGAAAACCATCAAAGAAATAATTAAGGAAGATTCTCCAAACATGAGTTTCTGGATTGAAAAAAGTTTAGGAAGGCTTTCTGAAAGTAGAACAACAATCAAAAACAAAAACAAAACCCAAAGGAAAAAGGAGTGTTTTAGAAATTACAGAAAAGGAGAGTAGAGAAAATGGAGGGAAGAAAACCATCAAAGAAATAATTAAGGAAGATTCTCCAAACATGAGTTTCTGGATTGAAAGGGCCCACTGAGTACCTGATAAAATACATCCAAGAAGACCTACATTAGGACACATTATAGTGAGATTTCAGAACACTCTTTTCAAATGAGGAAGTGAACCCAATAAGAAGACAGGGCATCTGAGAAACAGGTGGTCCATAGAAAGAGATGAAAGGTGTCTCTGGGATGCTGCTGCAGGAAGATACCAGGATGATGTCTGTGCAGCCGGCCTAGATATCGGTCAATACAGACAGAGAGGGTCAGGTGGCTCCGGGAGAGACTGCAGCTTCCGAAAGTTAAGGTGATAGAATACCTGATGCGTTTGAAAGTACTGAGAGGAGATATGCTCAACTGGAAGAAAAGCTAGAAATAAATTAGTGTTAGAAATTTAGGCCTATTTTTAAAAAAAGCAATTCTAAGTTTTAGAAAAATAAATTTCATAGGAAAGGAGGATAAATAATACGTGAATTAGCTGCCAATAGTGTTTACATCTTCCATAGCCATAAAATGGAAACACCAAATATTGATTTAACCAAACTAACAACATATTGGGGTGGGACTCGGAGAGGAGTGTTTGTATCTGTGTGTGTGTGCATCTGACTGTGTATATATATATATTTTTTTTAAATAACAGAAATTTATTTTCTCACAGTTCTGGAGACTGGAAATCTGAAATTGAGTTGTCGCAGGCAGGTTAGGGTTCTTCTGAGGCCTGTTTGTTTTGTAGATGGTCCCTTTCTTACTGTCTGTGCTTATCTGGTGTCCTTCTGTGTCCTAATCTCCTCTTCTTATAAGGACACCAGTCATATAGGGTTCTTTCCAAGGAATCTATTTTTTTATTGTCATGTGTTTTTAAATTCCCTTTAGGGGCTGGCCGGTTAGCTCAGTTGGTGACAGCACGAGCTATAACACCAGGGTCAAGGGTTCAGATCCCCATGCTGGCCAGCTGCCAAAAAGAAAAAAAATTCCCTTTCAAGTTTTCTTTTCTTTTTTTAAGATCATAAAAAAGATATTTTCTGACCCAAATAACAGAATTCAGAAAATTCACAACGTGTGGAAATTAAACGACTCTCTCCTATATAAACAATGGGTAAAAAGAAAAATCACAGGGAAATTAGAGAGTACTTTGAGATTGACTCTCTCCTAAATAAACAATGGGTAAAAAGAAAAATCACAGGGAAATTAGTACTTTGAGATAAAAATCAAAGCACAACATATCAAAATTTATAGGATGCAGGGCTCATAAAGTGCTTAGAGGAAAATCTGTGCTTGTAAACACCTATATTAAAAATAAGAAAAATCTCAAATCAGTAATGTAAACTTCTACATTAAGAAAATAGGAAAAGAAGAGCAAACTAAACCAAAAGCAAATATAAGTAGGGAATAACAAAGAAATATATGAAATAGAAATTAAAAACAATAGAGAAAATCAACAAAACCAAAAGTTGATTCTTCAAAAAGATCAACAAGGGTCAGCCCGTGGCTCACTTGGGAGAGTGTGGTGCTGATAACACCAAGGCCACGGGTTCGGATCCTATATAGGGATGGCCTGTTAGCTCACTTGGGAGAGCTTGGTGCTGACCGCACCAAGTCAAGGGTTAAGATCCCCTTACCAGTCACCTTTAAAAAAAAAAGATCAACAAAACTTGCAAACCTTTATCTAGACTGACCAAGAAAAAAAAGAAGGAAGACAGAAGTTGCTAAAATCAGAAATACAGCACGGGTGTGGTAGAGCAGTTGCTGCTTCTGTGACGCTGGTGTGGGCTTTGAGGAGAGAGACGTCCTGTTCTTTTTCCACTCTCTGCTGACGACTCTCCTTGTGTCACTGCAGTCGAGTGTCTGGCAGGATGCCTGCACAGTGGCTGTGGCTACTGCTGTGGCGTTGAGCTGCTTTTGCAGCAGCGGTGGCGGTGGCGGTGGCGGGCCACCCACGTGGAAGTGGTATTTTCTGCGTGCTCCTCCCCTGCTTCTGAGCAGGGGATGCTGCCCTCCGCTCCTGCCGAGGACCCCGGGCGTGCTCTGTTTCGTGCCTGCTTCCACCGTCTGTGTATATTTTTAAAAATGTAAAATCATTATCTCCTATGGTGGGAAATCAATAAATAATGTTTAAAAGTTTTTTAAAAATTAAAGTGTATCTATTTGAGCACGTTATTTAACGCGATTGAGGGACATATAAAAGAACTGGCTAAAAAGAGTTAAATATACTGTAGTTGCATGATCAGAAATGCTGGTACTTGTAGAGGCTGCAGTTTTCCCAACAAGCCTTTTAGAATTATGTAACTCTTTAAACTTTGATAAAAATATATAATAAACAAAAAATCCGTGTTGAAGAAGAGGCTTTGAGATGAAGCCAAATGGGCTGCACTCTTATTTGGCCCACTTGGTTTTTCATTCAAGGACTCCGGTCTGAGGCACCCCAATGTTCACAGGTTTCTTTGAAGGCACAGCCAGAATTGTAGGAGAAAAACCAGGGAGTGTGGTGTCCTGGAAGCCAAGTGAGGCATGTGCTTCAGGGAGGAATGGTCAGCTTTCTGCTGTTGAGAAGAAAGTAAGAATATTCAGAAGTTACCATTGAAATAAAGAATACACAAATTCCAGGTATTTGCTTGAGATTTCCAGCCTACAGAAAAAAGCCACTGACTTCTAAGTTCAGTGATTCCCAAACCAAAATTGTCTGTAGACCTTAAAAAACAAACGAGAACCCCTCTTTCATTCACACATACACACACGCACATGCACGTACACGCACTGAAAGCCTGAGCTGTAGTTAGAAAGCTAATTACCTTTTTGGATAGCTAAAGACTTTTGGGCTTTATGGTGTGGGGCTTAGGAGTCTGCATTTCAAGAAGTCTCCGTTCTGACTCTGGTGGTCAACAAGGCTTGGGGAACTCTGGTTTGGCTAGAATTTATCCAGACCCACAGCTGATAGCTGGGCTTTGGGCACACCTACAAATCCTGCCCTTTTTCAAATTTCAGTTATTTTATCCTCAACAATGATTTCTATATCTGAAGCTTCCATTATATTGGCCCATATATACTCATAGCATGTTTTTGAGCATCCTATTTTAAAATATTCATTTTGCATTAAAGAAAGTAAATGGACTGCTCTATGTAAGGCATTTTTCTTCTAGAGTTTCACATTGTTGGCTGGCCGGTTAGTTCAGTTGGTTAGAGTGCAGACTTATAACTCCAGGGTCACAGGGTCTGGATCCCTTTATCGGCCAGCTGCCAAAAAAAACAAAAAAGAAATTAGAGTTTCACATTATTAAAGGTGATATCTATTCTCATGCATAACCACACTTGTTATTCAGATATTAAAGACAGTGTGCTTCTTTTTGATGAAAGTGTTAAACAGGCCTTGAGATAGAGAGGCAAACTGTTCTTTCAAAGGTTTTTAAAAAAGAACAACTTAAACAGCCACCTAACAGTTCATGGCTCGGTTATCAATCCTGCAACCATCTTTCAAGCCATAAAAACTTCGTGTAACAGTGAGAATAAAAAATGATTTTTCTTACATTAATGGTTATTTATTTCTATTATGCAACATAATAATAGTATTCTTTTCTTGAGGCATTCTTAACTATTAAAAACATCTCTTTTATTGTGGTAAATAGATGTAACATTAAATATACCATTTTAACTATTTTTAAGTGTATGGTTATGTGACATTTGGTACATTGTAGTACAACCATGACCACCATCCATCTCCAGAACTAAAATAGCTCTTTTTAAATATCTAAACATAATTGTTTTATATGCTTAATATCCATTAAAAAATTAAATGTTGGCCAAGCTAATAGAAACTAATGCAAATATTAAGAGAATACTAATAAAATAATTTATGGTATCTTGAAATATCCCATTTTCATTCTTTTTTCTACTGTATCAGTTTTGTATTGCTGGACAACGCATTACCGTAGAGGCTAGCAAGCAGCTTGAAACAACACATATTGTACATTCTTTTTATTGTATTGGGCCTTTGAAGTCTAACGAGTATTTTACATTAACGTTATGTCTCATTTTAGACTAGACTCCTTTCAAGTGCTCAGTAGCTGCCTGTGGCTACCATACTGGACACCACAAGTCTAAGTGCTGCAGTTACTGGTAAGTTTCAATAATCTGTTTCTATCTCTACCTCTGTCTCTTTCCCTAGTTATATCTATACCTATGTAAGCTCCAATTTAGTACATTGTTATTACTTCTTCTTTAATAAATGTTGAAGTCTACATGGAAGCTAACTTAAGATAACTCCCAGATTTACACAAACAGCCCCAGACAGAGGCCATGGCAGCCCACATGTTCATTTCTAAGGTAAATTGTGTGAGTTTAGAATCAGTAGAGATTACTCCAGGCATAATTTGCATCTCCAACCCCTGTGACATTAGATATTCTCGCATTTAAATAGTAGATTGCAAATAAACAAAAATGAAACAATGACTGGAAAGAAAAGAAACAGATCTTGAAATACTTGCATTCCATCATTTTCTGTGACCACTTAGAATTTTAATGTGTTTAATTTTTAAAGTAGTGAGACATAGTAGAAGCTATGAGGTAATATTTTTGCATGGTAAAATGAAAATTTGAGTTGTTATGTGAAGCATTTTAATGTATTTAAATAAATATATTTACAATTGAAATGTATTCATCTTTTTAATTGTTAATGGTTTTTAAACTATAAAATCAAGAAAATTAAGACTATGGCTAATTATTACATGATAATGATAGAAAAATTTTGTCATATAGAAGTTAAAAAATAATCCCTAAGTGTCAGATATTCTGGGTTTCCCACTGCCATAAGCTTAACCTCTTCCAAATAAGGCCCCTTTCTTGATTCATGTGAGAAAGTAGAGTTAAAGCAGGCTAAAGCCCTGGCACACTTAATTGAATCCAGTGTTTTCCTTCTTAATACTGTGTAATTATTTCGTATTAAATATAAAAGGGGTTTCCTTTTTGTAGTATTTTAGTCTTTTGGCATTTTTTCTTTGATGGATGCCTGTTTTTCTTCTTTTCAGAGCCCAGAACAGAACATACAGTAGACACTAAAATGTTTGATATACTTGCTTCATGAAGACACATCAGTTATCATGAGGGCACCTAGACGTAAGCACTTTAGAGCTTATTTTGGATCTCACCAGCACAGGAGTGCAGGATAAATGCACAAGCTCATGGCAGTTAAACCAATTACTCGATTCACTTGTACCACCCTGGTTTCGTAGGAGGCCCGTGGATGCTCTCAGCCAGATGAAATCCTTCTAGATGAGGGAGCTGGGCACCCCAGGGCATGGCGTTGGTCAAGACACCATGGGAGGATGTGATCTAGACAAAATCAACATTGCAGGACCCTGTCTACAGACAGATTTAAACTAAGGAAGGTTATCCAAGGCTAGCCAAGATACAGTCAGAATTAAAGTATTATCAATAGGTTATCACGATTGTAGCCAAAGTTTTGCAAATTACCACCACAACTCATATGTGCATAGAAAATTAGCTTCTTTATTTCTATAGCTGATTTATTTTTCCTATCTCCACCATGAGAACATCGAGAATGCTCATATGCTGGCAATGGGAATATATATTGGTAGAGCCACATTGGAAAAACAAGTGAAATTTAAAATGTACATAATCTATGCTTCAGCACCTGCATCTTAGGTATATAATCTAGAGGAGGGATCCACACACTTTTTCTGTAAAGGGCCAGATAGCAAATGTTTTGGCCTTTGCAGGACAGAAAATCTCTAGCACAGCTACTTGACTCTGCTGTGGTGGTGTGAAAGCCATCATAGACAACATATAAGTGAATGGGTGTGTTTGTGTTCCAGTAAACCTTTATTTGTGGATACTGAAATTTGAAATTCATTTGATCTTCACATGTCACAAAATATGCTTCTCTTATTCTTTTTCATGGGCTATACAAACACAGGCAGTGGGCTGTATTTGTCCTGTGGGTTTGCAAAACTCTGTCTTAAAGGAACCATTACACATGTGTGCTGAAAGGCTCATGCAAGAAGGTTTGCAGCAGCATTACCTCTAACAGCAGCAAAACACTCTACCATAGAAGCATATATGATAATTTTTGATGTATTCATACAATGGAAAGTTACATGGCACCAAAAAATGCGTGAACTACCACTATGTGTATCAGTATGGTTGGATCTCAAACACTTAACATTGACCAAAAAAGCAAGTCACAAGAATTCATAAAGTATGACACAGTTATGTTAAGGTTTAAAAAGGTAAAATTAAATAACAGGCAGGTAATAAAGCTATGAAGAAAGATAAGAAAATCGTAAAGACAAAATTCAAGAAAGTGGTTCCCTCAGGGAGGAAGAGAGATGGGAATACATTGGGAGAAACGTATAGGAGCTTCCCAGTTACTGAAAATTTTCTATTTTCTAAATTTAATGCTAGGCATACAGGAGTCCTCCTTCTCATGCTTTAAGCTATGTTTTTTATACAAATAATATATACGTATAAATATATATTTTACAAAAATTTTAATTGAAAGAAAAAGCATTGCTACTGACAATTTGAAGTTGATATAGT
>NW_007730053.1:97144-114277 GCF_000696425.1 Galeopterus variegatus
TTATTATTATTATCATTATTGTAACCTTAAATAAAACATAATATTTATTCTCCCATAGCACCATTGTATGTAAATAATCTGTTAAAAGAAATCAGTTTTTTACACTGTATGTTAGTTTAAAATAATCACAAAATGTTTCTGTTGATTTATTATTTTCTTTTTCCTTTAATTTGTATGAAGGGTTTTATTGGCCCTAAAATTATGTTTCAGAAAAATATTTTTGAGTCAAAAATGGGTTCTACTACTTTAAAAAATTTGTACCATTTTTATTATGTTTGGAAGAATGAAAAGTGGACAGTCAAAATTAGAATCCTAGAATTTTAAACTGGAAGAGATTTTAGAGATCATCTTGTCTGTTTCCCTCTCTCTCTTCACAGCTAAGTAAACTGAGTTCTAAAGTGGTCACTGGTTTGTTCCAAATCACACAGTTTTAGTAATTGTGACAATCGTTTAACCAGTTTCAAATGAACTTGATAGAAGGCTGGGTTTTTTCTTCATGGAGTAGGTTCTTTATTGGGAGCTTGACATGCCTCATCTTTTATCACTGGTTAGCTGGGGGCAGTGTTGTGTAGTGGAAAAAAGTTTCCAAGTCAGCGATAGAGAGCTGGGACCTGGCTTCTGCCACTTGGTGGCAGATCTGGGGCAAATTACTAGGGATATAAAAAAATAACAACACATACAAAGAGATGCACAGTGCTTAGACCACAGTAGATCTTCAGCTAATAGTGGGCTGCCATTATTATTAGCAGTATATTTTTAATTTGTGGTGGTATAATTTATTATTAGCTGTATATTTCTGTATATTATTAGCTGCATATTTTTATTAGCAGTGTATTTTTTATGCTTATATGCATTTTTCATGTGAAAACCATCTCAATTTGTTGTTACATGCCTAAATTCTCCATATTTTCCCACATCCTTAGCAAAGTGTCTTGTACCATATTTAATTCCTTTGTGCCTCAGTTTCCTCATTTGTAATAGGAGGAAGGAATTGAACAAAATAATTTTTTTTTTTTTTTGTCCTTTTGAGACCGGCTGCACCACGCTCAGCCAGTGAGCGCTGTGAGCGCACCGGTCATCCCTATATAGGATCCGAACCTGCGGTGGGAGTGCTGCTGCGCTCCCAGTGCCGCACTCTCCCGAGTGCACCACAGGCTCGGCCCTGAACAAAATAATTTTAAAACCCTTTTTAGACCTAACTTTCAATGTGCTCACCAGTTGGTTTTTTGAAGCCCAAAATCTCTGCTTCTCAAAGGAAAGTTTTTAGGTCTGAATTGTCTACATTAGCTTCCCACAATGATTCATTCTTCTGTCCGCACAATGCAAGATATTGGATTGTTGTCAGGAGTTTTAATAAATGCTGGTAGTGGGGAGGAGGATAAATCACTGTTTAATAAATATTGCCAAGCAAGCAGATAACAGTGTGGAGAAAAATTAACTTGGATTCATATTGCACATGATATAGTGAAGTAAACTTTATATGGTCGAAGAGTTAAATATTTAATAATAATCGATTAAAGAAAAATAATCTCTTGAAAAACATTTTACCAAATTTAATCTAGCTGTGGAGGAGAAATACGTATTTGAAGCTTTAAGAAGTACAGGCTGTGAACAGAAATGCAATGCATATGATCAAATATGTCAAACTGAGCTAAATTCTGTGCACATGCAATGTATTAAAGTAAATACTGAAAGAAACAAACAAGATAGAGGAAACAAATGTGACACAAACATTCGATAAAAGCTTTACTAGTCAAACAGCAAGCACACAAATGTAAAAATCAACAGGTAGAATCCACTTAGTATGCAATTAAAGGTAATCCAAAACAAGAGATAGCACATTGTCTTATGGAAAAAGAGTCCATGAGCCAACAGAAAAAAGGAATATAAAGTAAGGTAGCAAAAGCTAATAGAAATAATAATGTCCAATGTAGGTAGGACTACATGGTCACATGGGAAAACAAAATATGCTTTCTCACTGTAGAAAGGTGCTATGGTTTAGCTGTGCTTTGTCCCCACCAAAATTCATGTTGAAATTTGATTCCCAATATGGTAGTGTTTGGAGGTGGGGCCTAGTGGGAGGTGTTTGGGTCACAAGGTCAGATCCATCATGAACAGATTAATACCCTCCCTCTATGGTGAGCAAGTTTTCACTCTTTCTCAGGGATGGATTATCTAACGAGAGTGGGTTGTTAAAAAAGAGTCTGGCTACCTCAGTTTCTCTCCTTGCTTCCTCTCTTGCCATGTGATCTCTTTGCACACATCTACTTCCCTTCCATCTTTTGCCATGAGTTGAAGCAGCCTGAGGCCTTTGCGAGATGCAGCTGCCCAATCTTGGACTTTCCAGACACCGGAATCATGAGCCAAATAAACCTGTTTGTTGTTTTTTTCTAATTAAATACCCAGTCTCAGGTATTCTGTTATAGTAACACAAAACAAACAAAGACAAAGGGTTGCATCTTTCTGAAGAATAAGTTTACAATATGTAGCAGGCTCTTTAAAAATTCTTTCTACCCTTAACCCAATAATTCTGTTTTGGAAATATACCCTAAATAAATAAATTTAAAGGGAATGACATCACTTATAGCACAATATATCTGCTCCATTTTATAGTACAAAATAAATCCACAGAAAGGGAGAGTTTATTCCAACAAAATGATAAAATGTGTGACACACCCACATATACACATACATTGACACACTCTCTAGGCAGAAAAAGTGTATGTGGTCTGTGTAAACACTTAGAATTGTTTCTGTAAAAATAATCTTAAGGTGAAAAAGAGAAGCACAACATAGTAGTTATATCCTGAGTGCAGCTGCAGTCATGTATGCAGTGATTGTTTATTCAGTGGAGTTTATGTTTCACGATCTCTATATCCTTTGTGAAGCACAGGGTTAAGTTGTTTGTGGAAAGTCCTTGGGAACGAGGTGGGTAAGAGATCACGAAGGGGGAGCCTGAGAAGAATGTCTAAGAATTGAAGTAGCTGTTTGGAGGAATGGGATAAGGAGCCAAGTATTCCTGGAGAGACTAGGGCTGAACAAATTTCTGAATTTGTTTCAATCTTAAGAGTGTGATTCCTGCCTCCCCCACCCCAGCACTAATCCAAAGTTGGGATGTGGGAACAATGAATGAAAGGGGACAGAATCAATGAACAAAGGCTGAAGTTTGCAGACAGGTAGAGAGAATGACAAAGGAGCAAGTGAGCTAAAGTATTGGTAGATGTGTCAGTCATTTGGTTGAAATAATGGAAATGAACCATTAACTTAGATAGAAAATGAATAGCTCATAGATCAAAGGGAAGGTTGAAGAATAGGCTTAAAAAACAGATGGGAACCCAGGGAGATCAGACAGCCATCATAGGAATGACCAACCAGGATACCCCTGCTGGAATGGCTGCTTGTGTCGCCCAGGGTCCCCACTACCACAGGGAGATCAGACAGCCATCATAGGAATGACCAACCAGGATACCCCTGCTGGAATGGCTGCCTGTGTCACCCAGGGTCCCCACTACCACCTCTGGGCCTACGATGTCTGATGCTGCAGCCATGAATACATCCTAAACTGTCTATTGGTTTCTGGTGGTCAAGAGTTGAGGCAGGAGCATCCAATTGGCTAAACCTCAGTCATGTGGAAGAGAGAAATATCTGGCCTCTTCAGCTTCTAAACTGGGAGTGGAATATCTACCTTCCAGCAGACTCTCACTATGGGGTTCTCCACAATTAGGAAGGGGGTTTAGACACTGGAGAAGGAAACAAACCAAACAAACAACAATACAAGCAAACAACAATAACAGAACCCTGTTATTCACTGTAGTAAGAGAGTAGCTGGGTGTTTGAATCATTGTTAGACCATAGATTTTAAACCCATCCCAGCTCATGGCAGCAACCCTGGCACTTAAATGAGTAAGTGTATGAGTGTTGAGTAAATTATTTTCTTCTGTAGAATTTTCTAAATTTCTGATTTGGTTTTTAAAAAGGCAAAAAGTTGAATCTAATATTTGCCCTGACAATGACTTAATCTGATTGTCTGCATGACTTCAAGGTTTGATATAAAAGAGCCACCAAAGGCTTAAAAAAGAGCCTCATTAGCCTTTGCTTCATGAACTAGTATTAATATTGCTTTATTTGTATAGATGCAAGCTAAACAATTTTAGTTCATTTGTCTGCTGCTTGGTTTAAAAGGTAGATTTGGACGGGGTTAGATCATGTTGCCCATCACTTGCCTATTTGCTCTTAGGCCTATTTTCTGCCCTCTCCCTGCTCTCTTTTTATTGCAAAAAACTACATATCTCAGGCTCCTTTGCCAACCGTCTTCTTGATAGGTTCAGCCAGAGAGAGACACTAAAGGAAGCAAGGGGCAAGGATGAGCCTCTGTCTCTCTCTGCCTCTCATGACGTCTCTTGTGGTAGTTGGGTCTGCTTTGTGGCCTCACATCCTGCCCAGTGGCCCCTCCCTTCTTCTGGGCATCTGCCACTGGAATGCCCCCGCTTTGGGGCTCTACCACCGTATGCTATCAGCCTTCCAGTCCTGGATGTGGTAGTGGCTTCCTTCCTGTGTCTCTAATCTTGGGATAGTCTCACTGTTCCCTATTTGGCTTCCTGGTCCTTTCATAAATCCCTTTTATTAAATTCTCATTGTTTGAAAGGCCTAGAGTATTGTTGGTTCTCCTGACTGGATCCCGACTGACAAAGTGTTGATAGCAAAACCTAAATACTATAGAAGTCACTTTATCTTCTGAACTCTAAATTCATCAGATTCAAACAGAGCTTCCTGTCACCTGAAAGCACTTCTGTTCAAATGGGGAGTTATAATCTGAAGCCATATGTGTCTCCTGCTCCATCAAATCCTTTCTCTTAGTGATACAGCTCTTTTTGAATTTGTCTAGCAGATTTTCCAGCATTTTCCAGAAAACCTTCCAAAAAAAAGGAAAAAAAAAATCCTTTCTCTTTCCTCCTAGAATTCAGCTGGACTCCATTTCCCAATCATAGGATGGATTGCTAGCAAATGGATACAATTTATGTCTGGCATTTGCAGGCCTGA
This sequence comes from Galeopterus variegatus, assembly GCF_000696425.1. Taxonomy (NCBI): domain Eukaryota; kingdom Metazoa; phylum Chordata; class Mammalia; order Dermoptera; family Cynocephalidae; genus Galeopterus; species Galeopterus variegatus. The sequence goes on from NW_007730053.1 coordinate 102,185, forward strand.
ACGATAATTGTCTTCCTTCTCTCTTTTTTCTTTCTGCTGACTGGACATTGACACCCAAGACAAGTCTGGAAGGACATGTTGAGGATGTCAGAGCCTCCATCTGGCTGGCTCCTTAGCTGTCTATGTGGAGCAGACTTTTCCCACATAAACCACTGCCAATTGGACTTGATATGAGTGAGAGAGAAACATCTGTTATGGTAAGTCACCGAGCTTTGCGGGCTTATCTGTTATAGCATCTAATTTTACCTTTTACCACTAATATATCTGGGAAATGTTTTTATTAGGGAGCACAGTGGTTAAGAATAGAGGTAGACAGACTTGGGATCCCAGCTCTGCCACTTACTACCTGTACGACTAAAAGTCACTAAATCTCTCTAAGCCTCAGTTTCCATTGCTATAAATGGGAATAATAACAGTATTATTCCATGGTGACATTTTAAGGAATTACTATACATAATTCTATACATAATACCTATATGCATAATTCTATACATAATTACCACATTATATGTAACTAGTGAGAGCTCAATAACTGCTAGCCATTTTTGTTCCTAATCAACTAGAAAGTAGATTAGATCTTAAAAATAGCTTTACTTGCTCTGTGTGCTATTTTTAGTGGGTAGCGTCTCACATAACCTTAAGGTGCATCAGTGTAAGTTGAGTGAAGTTCTATTTTTAGATAAAGGGAACTTCATTTATATAGTCAATCACGTGGACACTGAACTTTCTTCCTGGGGTTGTCATCAGATTTTTTTCCACTGCAGTTGTTGGAAAATAACGTGGCTGATTCCATCTTTCCAGGGAACCTTCAATGTGCAATTAAAAGGGTAAATAGGAACAGCACTTCGTAGCCCACGGCCTCATCTGACCTCCCCAGTTAGGACTGATGACTCCTTCTTTCCCACCCTCATCGCACACTTGGCACTATAGGGCATGTACTTGTTGCCCAGTTTGCTTCCTTGTATCAGCATGCAGGAAACAAATGAAAGAAAGTTTAATGAAGGGACCATTGACAGGTAAGGAGAACCAAGAAGGGGTGATGAAGCACTTCCAGGCTACATCGTGGGGAGCCACTATCAGTCCTGAACCTGAAGGAGCTGGGGAAGAAGCAAGTGCAGGGGAATGCAGCCACTGCCAAGCCTCAGCAGGGCAATAGAGAGCTTCACCTTTCTCCCCGCCCACCCTTCTCCTGCTGTGCCTGCCATTGACTGAGCCCAAAGGACTCCAGAAGACAAGGGGGCCCAGTTGATGCTGTCCAGACAAGTCAGCCTCCAGGGCTGCTGGGCAAGGTGGGGAAGGGCGGAGAACAGCTGTAGAGGATAAAATAATATTAGAAACAAAAATTTGGTCAGAAGGGTATTATCCCCTAAGACCTCTAGATATGTGTGGCTTTAGTACTCACATAAATGGATTTTTTAAAACCTTAGTCTTTCACAACCATTACTAATCATTAAACCCATTCATGCTTTCTACATCGGGTGTGTCACTCAAGGTTAAGAATCAAGTTTCTTTTTGGTCATGACTTAGTCATGTGAAATTTGGCTAGGCTTACTTATAATTTTCATCACTGGAAAGATTTTTTGAGGAGATGCGATGCTTTTCCTTCAGTTCATGATGGCCAAATTAGTAATCTGTGGGCATAAAATAATATGTAATATTGTCTTCAATATATACATGCATGATCTATATTTTATATATGAATTCACTGTTAATCGGATGCCTTTTTGTTTGAGCCCTATACCTGGTGCTCCATGATGTCAGGAAAAGGACACATGTCCCTGCCCAAAGAGTTTCTTCAGTTGTAGAGAAAATAAATGTTTAATAACCACATGGGTCAAAACCTGAGAGCCATTACAAACGTGTATTCAGTTAAGCACCACTGGAGTGCAAGAGAGAATATAACTAGAATTCTGCAGGGGGAAAACTGAAGACAAATTCAATCAGAATTTCCTTGTTAGAAGCAGAGACGCTTCTGAAAAGTAGAAGGAGATGAGACTGATAGAATTGAAATAATAAGGATCAGTGGAGGAGATGATATGAGCACAGGTACCCAGAGAACATGATTTCTCTGTCAAGCATGGAACCGATAAATATGTGAGCCCTGAGGAACTAGTTGAATGGTAACAGCACTGTGGCGGGCCATCTTATTGTCACGGGTGAAACAATTGTACATGTGAATTAACGTGTAATCTCTCCTAGGTAAAATGTTCAAATTGTGAAGAAAAACAGCTGGATAAATCATTATACTTTAGAAAGGATGTTAAAGGATTATTTTGCTTTAAGACTAGAAAAACAAAACTGTGGTACAAAAGAAGGTAGGTGAGAAAGTCAATATTGACAAGTGATTCCAAATATCCAGTTACTGTCGCTGGATCATTAAAATGTATTATATTATGATACAATAAAAGTAATCACAGTCACTGACAAAAAATAGCAAAGCAAATAAATTAAAAATATATCAATACGTGTGAGAATTAAACATGACTCTAAGGAGACTCGAAGTGTGTGCGTGCTCGCTCTCTCTTTCTCTTTCTCTGAATTTTTACTGGGCCTTGAGTTTTACCTGGGTTTCTCAACCTCAGCACTATTGACATTTTGATGAGGAAAATGCTTTGATGTTTGGGACTGTCCTGTGCATTGCGGAATGTTCAGCAGCGTCCCTGAGCTCTGCCCACTAGATGCTAGTAGCATCACCCTCCCTCCCAACCCCCCAGTTGAGACAACCAAAAATTTCTCCAGACATTGTCAAATGTCAACATGGGCAAATCACCCCTGCTGAGAACCAATTTTTTTGTTTAGACAAATGAATGTATTTTTTTTTCAAATGTAAGTCCTGATTTTCAGAAGGAGAGAACAGAGCTGTAGTTACTAGAGGTGGGAAAGGGGGAGGAGGAGGAGGGTTAGTGAGAAATTGGTTAATGGACACCAGGAATGATTACGTTTTGCAATGATGAACATGCTAATTATCCTGATTTGATCATCACGCATTGTACACAGACATTGATAGTTAACTCTGTGCTGCCCCACAAATATGTAAAATCAATGATGCTTTAATAAAAATAAATAAAATTCTTAAAAAGTTCCAAATAGATTTAACAAAGGATTTCAAATGTGGGATTGGCACAGAATGTGGGGTTGGCACAGAAAAATAAAATAAAATGTCTTTTTAAACATTTGTGCAAGGAAGTACATTCTCAATTATTCCTAGTAGTCTCAATTGTTTCTAGTAGAAAATGTACAGAATATTACTTCTGAAATAGCCACTGACTGCCTGGAGCTCTCCAAGCCAAGGCCTGGATGCTCTTGTCAGCTGACCTCTGCTGCCTGAGCAGGGGTACTTGCTGAACCCAGGCTGCTGTACTCGTGTTCATTCCATGGTGGCTCAAGCTGAAGGCAGGGACTCAGGTGCAGCTGGTTGAGGAAGATGGTTTTTCTCCAGGGTTTAAACTGTCAACTCAAAGTGGATGTACATGATATCGGAGCATGCTCAGTTGAAGAAGCCCACGGAAATGACCTTCCTTGTCAGGAGAGAGCAAGTCACATTGCTCAGCCTCTGATGGGCAGTGTTGTCCACTCAGCTAGAGTCAACACTGCCATCGATCCTCATTGCTGTGCCGAATTACCTCATCAATATTGGCAGTGCTGTCCTGTTCTCAGTCTCTAAGGCTTTAAGCATTGGTATCCTTTTTAGAAATGCTTTATATTTTGTGCAGGAAAGTAGAGGATATATTTATCTGAACACCTGACACCAGAATTTTTTTTAGGGAGAGAGCTGACTTTATTGGAAAAAAAAAATTTAGTAAATACTTGAAATGGAGGAAGAGATGTCTATGTTACATTTAAGCACAAAAGGTCATCATGATTACAAATGATCTATGGGAAACAAGGGGACAATTGTGCTTTGCTTTTTGAAGAAGATGGGGAGATGAAAGAGGGAAAGGAGAAGAGGAAAATATGGTGAGGGACAAGCAAGAGGGAGAAAGGTCGTGTAAATTTTATTCCCTTCTACCCCCAGGACCTTCAAAGTATCACAGCAAGGTCTTCTTTATCTGTTAGGACATATTAGGCTGCAAGTAATAGAATACCAGCCTCATAGTGGCTTAAAGGAGTTTATTTTAAATAGAGGCAGGTAGTTGCTGGCCTGGATTCAGCTGTTGAATGATACCATCAGGGATCCATACTTTCCATATTCCTTATTCTGTTGGGTTTTGTGTTCATGCTTGCCACATCATGGTCTCAGAGTAGCTTCTGTGGCCTCACATGTTAAGTCCGTATTCAAGGCAGGAAGAAGGAAAACAAAAAAAAAAAAAAAAGAAGAAGAAGAAGAAGAAAAGGTACCAACAATGGCCACGTCCTTTTAAGAAAGTAAAATCTTTCCCAGAAACAGCCTTAGTGAATTTCTGCTTACATCACATGGCCTCCCTGAACACAAGAGAGGAATGGAAATAATTTATCTTTTATATCCTCTTTGATAGAGGCAGGCAAGGGAGGAGGCACGGTGTTGGGTCAGCCAGCCTACAAGAGCTGCCCTATCTACTGAACTCAAATGCTGGCTGTGTGTGAGTGAGTTTGGGAAATCAAAGAGAGCTATGAGTTTCGTGTTGGGAGCTAGTCTGGTGTGAGCAGAAGCAGTTAGTTGGAAAGGAAGAGATCACAGAGTAGCACTAGCCAGAAGAATGCAGCCCCAGGCATGAGTGGAAACCATGGTGAGGGATTTGGGCTTCCAGGGGCTGTGGATTAGGGGGGTGGGGACAGGTCATGACAATGAGATCTCATGGTTGATGTCTGGGTCATACTGACATCTAGTTAATCACCGATTCCTACTCGTTCTTCCTCTCTATGGTCTTCAAACTTGCCACTTTCACATATTCCCTTCTTCTTTAACTCCACTGGAACTTCCGTGCCATTCCTGATTCCCATAGCTGTGTTGTTTCTCTGCCTTCAGCTCTTCTCCTTCTAGTTCAGCCTCATTTGGCTTGTTGGCATCTAGCAACTGTCCCATACTTTAAAAGGCTGCAGAGTCACTTATATAAATGGCTAGCAAATGGGATGTCTTGGAGGGGGGTAAAAAAACAACAACAGAATTAGTGATCATAATGCTGGGGTGACGATGTCTCCTCTTTTGCTCCTGAGAGGTCACTTCTAACACAAAAGCCCTTCAGGGTCAGCTCCTCAGTCCCTACCTTGGCAGCTGCTGTTCCTCTGGATTCCCAGGTACCAAAGAAGGCCCACACCGATCATTTATGGTGCAAATTAATTGTAAAGTTCAAATAGATAAGTTATATCTCTTTAAAACAAATAACAGAAATACAATTATATTATTAAAACTTTGAACAATAATCATAAATACAAAATGAGTTTAGAATATTTGATTGTCATGGGAAAATGGTTAAAATATCTTGCTAAGTGGAAAAAGTGGGCTCCAAAACAGCCTGTATGATCTGATTTTTTTCTCTATTTCTCTCTCTCACACACACACACACAGAGGGAGGGAGAGAGAGAGAGAGAGAGAGAGAGAGAGAAGGGCATTTCATCCTATGCATGTGCATTTTAGGCACCAAATTTAGAATTTAATCTCTAGTAAACTGTCTCTCCATTATCTTGTTTAATCCACACAATAAACCCACCTGTTAATATGTATCAAGGTTACAGTTGCTTAACCTTAAAAGAGAGCTGAATAAATACTGTCAGTAAGCAGGACTACTTTAGAACTCTCCACCTCCCTCTCCAGGTTATTTTAAGATATTACTTTTGTTTCTTCTTTTAGTCAGGAAGAGCAATTTTCAAACCTTTGTATGCACAAGAAGCACTTTGTAAGGTTATGAACGCAAAACCATGTACACTGTGCCTTACGAGCGATTTGAGGACAGTTCAGGGATAATTTGCAATGTCCCCCCCAGTTCACTTTAGAATCAAACCTGAGTCACATGGCACTTCCCCATACAGTATTTACATTTTTAAAAAAGATTCCAAAGGATATGAGAAAATTTATTTTTGGTAATGGGCTTGTGGGAAAGAAAAACCTTTTACCTTATTCTTATCCATATTTTAAAATTTTTCTACAATGAAGCCATATTACTTTTTCCAATCAGAAGAAGTCATTTAAAAATAATCAAATGATAAAAGTTCATCAACAATGTTCAGCTCACTTATTTCTCCCACGTTCTTCCTGGTAGCTTGAAGACCTTTAAAAGCTTGTTAATCAGAAGCTGCCAGAGTGATTCTAAGAGCTAACTCCACCCTGAGTCAGCTCCATGTCCCCCAGATCTACTATTTTTTACTTCAAGACAGGTATCAACAGGGGGACAGCATCAGGGATAAATCAATCCAGCCTTATTTAAGAACAAGCCAACCAACTCACTCATCAAAATGGGTTAATAACACTAGACTACAAACTATCAGGCCACCTTTGTTCCATGACTCTTTTTTTTTTTTTTTTTTTTTTTGTATTATCAGTTCTGATTTCTTTCTTTATATCTAGTTTTTGCTACTTTTTGCTAGCTACACAGTATCATTTCTGTCGTAGAGATGAGAATTCTGATGTTTCCAATGCTTAATTGATTCTTAAAGGAGAGCACTCTGTGTAATAGGAGAATTTGGTTTAGATTTACCATGCTGAGCATCTGATAAAACAAATTACTAACTCTGCCTGTATGAAAATATTTAGAAACCCAACCAGTTCAGCCACTCCATGTTGCCTTGCTGGTATGCAAACGTGTTTTGTGTTCCCATTTTCCTAGACCTTTAGGGTATGGAACAGGATGCTCTTTCTCTGTGCTTGTAAAGCCCTTTCATCTTGGCACATGTGCTCAGAAACTGTAGGTAACATTTAAAAGGATAAAAAAAAAATAAAAAAATAAAGCATCCTCCCAAACAAATCTTCATTGAGCTAAGTTTTATTTGAGGTTGAGAAGTCTTTTTGTCTAGGAGGAAACAACAAAGATCAATGGACCATCCAGGACAATCTCCCCAGGAAATTGCTGTGGTTTCCAGCCCAGCCTCTTTCTGTTCTTTACCTGTGTCTCAGCTTGGACAGCTTTGAAAGTCTAGAAGCAGCCATGAAATGACCCACACAGGAAGTTTCTAGATTCCACTGAGAAAGGGGACATAGTTAAAAACAGGTCATTTATTTTTATATGCTTCTTTGCCTTTGTCTCCCCTCCTTGCTTTTTGTCCCCATCAGCCATCACAAAATTGTGGGGAGCAGCGAAAGCTCAGCACCTTAAGATGCATCAGGAGATAAAATGTGGGAGGGATTGAAGTTACTACTTTTCTCTTTCAGAGGAAGAGAAAGGCAAACAGGATAATTCAAGTATGTAAGGGATGTTGTACACATGGCAAACCGTAAAGCTAGGAAGAGAAAGGCAAACAGGATAATTCAAGTATGTAAGGGATGTTGTACACATGGCAAACCTTACGTGTTGTACACATGGCAAACCGTAAAGCTGTAGAGTTTATATCAGTATCTAAATGTATGAGCATAATATAGGCTTTTGTTATTGTTTGTTGTAATTCAGCCTGATAAATAGTCCTACCTGCCTAAGCGATGTCACTACGTTTGCATAGTGCAAAATCTTTCTCTGAACAGGAGCTTCCTTTTCCATGGGATGTGCCATAGGGGAGACTACAAAGGACAAAACAGGTCTTGTGGACTCGGTGAGATGATGTAGATAACACTATTTAGGAGGTTATAAAAGAAGGCTGTGAAGAACAACCATCCTCCCCACCTTGATCGCCTGGTAAGTTTTCTATGAGGCTTTAATTCCTCATTAAGCTTCCATGGGATATACTTTGAGAAAGGGTAGAACCGAAGGGCAGCTTCCTCTTTTCTGTTTGATTCATTCTTTGTATTCACTTGGGCTCACTAGCTTTCACATGTTTGTAAATACACAAAGCATTTTCAAATAGAAGTCAGTCATGACTTTCTTCATAAGTGCTGTATTTTACTATAATTCTAGTTTGTTCCCATTGAGAATAGAGAGTTATTTTAAACTGTTGTTATGAGCTTGTTCTTTCCTGTCTTTTCAGAGCCCATTGTCACTGCTCACCCAATCCACAGGTAGGATGGTGACCACGATTGTTGAAATGACCCTGTCGAATGGGTCAGAGAATATCCATCCTGAGGTGAGGCAATTCTGTAGAAAACCATGGTTGGCAGTAACCAATTACAGTCCAGCCAACCAGCAGACATTTACCATTGAGCGACACTTGGTTCTCAGCACTGTGGGAGCAGAAAAAGAGACGCTGGCATGGTGCCTGTGCTCAGGACAAAGCAGGGGAGGAATCAGTACTTATTAAGTGCTTGCCATGTACTTGTCACCATTATGGAAATATGCAAAGAAATTGCAAGGCATGGCTACTGCCCCTAGGAGCATGCAAGCTAATTGAAGAGTAAAATGTATATGTATATATGTACAAAATATATATATATATATATATATATACACACATTTTGAGTTCTTCAAAACAACATGGCAGTTTGTTTGTTCAGGGCCGACAGAGAGTGTCTTCTGCTGCTTTAAAACTCTCTGACTTCTGTCTCTGATCTATAGACCCTCACCTAGTACAGTCAGACCACCCAGGATAATCTTACTGTTGAGTAACTTAAAGTCAACTGATTAGGGACCTTAATAGCTGTGAAATCCCTTCACCTATGTCATGCAATAGTCCACACTTACTTGCTGGGGATACATTCCAAGACCCCCAATGGGTTCATGGAACTGAAGATAGAGCCAGATCCTACGTATGCTATGATTTTTTCTATATGTACATACTTGTGATAAAGCTTACTTTATAAATTAGACACAATAAGAGAACAACAATAACTAATAATAAAATGGAACAATTAGGGCCGGCCCGGTGGCGCACTGCTATAGTGCGCCGCTTGGGAAGCGCGGCGGCGCTCCCGCCGAGGGTTCGGATCCCACATGCAGACCGGTTCCCGCTCGCTGGCTGAGCGAGGCACGGGAGCAACACCGAGGGCTGCGATCCCGTTGCCGGTCCCGGTCCGGTGCGGGGGCGACACTGAGGGTTGCGATCCATTGCCGGACACGGAAAAAAAAAAAAAATGAAACAATTATAATGATGTACTGTAATAAAAGTTGTATGAATGTGGTCTCTCTTTTTCATAATATTGTATTGTACTGTAGGTGGGTAACTGAAACTGCAGAAAAAAGGGATATTAGTGTATAAAATATCCTAATCATGGGAGTGATATCTTACACAGAGTGGCAATCTTGGTGACTGTCTTAAGATTCTGCCTACCACAGCCCTTACTAGGGGAAGCCAACGTCATAAAAAGGTACCCTTGCATGCCTCTGTTTAGCTCTGCTGAATGTTTTCCTCTTCTCAGACATCAGCATTCATGGCCCCAAGTTCAAGATTTCTGACCCCAGTCTGAATAGTTGGCTTTAATTTGGCCCTTCTTTGTGACAACGGAAAAGAGATCAGCTAGAAAAAGTAAAAAAAAGAAAAAAAAGAAAAAAAAAAGAAAAAGAAAAAAAGAAAAAAAAAATCCTACCATGACTAACTTGTCCTAAATTAACTATGAGAAATTTTTTAAGAATTTTGAATAAGAAGACCTAATATTAATATGTTGGGGGCTTTGGGGAAAGGTTTGAGACGTACTGGAAGGCCCACCTGCCCCCAAACACCTCCCACAGACTTCTTCAGCTTAAGTGTTTGTACACTGGATACATCCATTTGGATTAAGACCCTGGAGGGCTCCTTGAAAGGTATGAATACATGTCCTGGCAGGGGTAGCACACTAACTCATGCTAGGGTCCCAGTCAACAATAATTATATTAGAAAAGAAGTGTTTGTCCCACTTTTGTGGCATGACACTAAAAAAAATACTGGTATGAACAGTAAACAACGCATGCCTGTAGAGGAAAACATTTCAAGCAGTATAGAAGAGTAAAAAATGAAAGGTCATTGTTACCACTCCAGTGGTCTACCTTTTCTGAATTGTATATAATTTCATTTATTAAGACAGAAGAGGAGTATTATATGACTGCTAAACTTGCAGGTTTTCTAACCTAACAGTATACCTTAGTGGCCTTTCCACATTTGCTCACACGCATCTGTGAAGCCCTTTTCAGTGGCTTCACAGACACATCTCTTTTTGTTGATGCCCAAGAAGACAGAGTTGGAGAGAACAGCTCTAGGCTCTAGATTCTCAGGCACTACCCAGGAAGACAAGAAAAGAGAACAGAGATGAGCAATTCATCTGCTTCCTTCCCCTTCAATGCTAGAGTATGGAAAGACCTTTAAAAAGTGCTTTAAGGTGGGGCCGACCCCATGGCGCACTCGGGAGAGTGCGGTGCTGGGAGCACAGCGGCACTCCCGTCGCGGGTTCAGATCCTATATAGGGATGGCCGCTGCGTGGTGTGCTGGGAGCACAGCGGCACTCCCGTCGCGGGTTCAGATCCTATATAGGGATGGCCGCTGCACGGTGCGGTGCAGGCGACACCAAGCCAAGGGTTGCAATCCCCTTATCGGTCACAAAAAAAAAAAGACAAAAGTGCCTTAAGGTGGCATTCTTAGATGAATGATGCTAATGGTGTGGGGAATTGGGGAGACAGAGAGACTGTTAATTTAAAGAAAAGGGAATGCTTTAAATTTAATTACAAACGACAACATAATCTTCTAAACTATTATTAGAACATTGTTTTATATATGGGTTAGTTTTGTATGAGAGGATCTAAATTTCACCTTAACTCCAGATGTGCAAATAATAAAAAGTGCCACGAATGAACACTCTAGTGCATCTTGTAATTATTTGCATTTGCAGGGTTGCAAATTAGTCAGGGGTCACCAGAGAAACAGAACCAATAGGATGCATGTATATTCTGTAATGAAAATTGGCTCATGCTGTTATGGAGGCCAAGAAGTCCCACGATCTGCTGTTTGCAAGCTAGAGAACCAGGGGAGCTGGTGGTGCAATTCAGTCTGAGTTGGAAAGCCTGTGAACCAGGGAGCCTATAGTGTGAGTCCTGGTCTGAGTCCCAAGGCCTGAGAACCAGGAGCCCTGATGTTTGAAGGCAGGAGAACATGGATGTCCCAGCTCAAACAGAGAAAGAATTTGCTCTTCCTCTGCCTTTTTGTTCTTTTCAGGATGATCTTTACTTAGCCTACCAATTCAAATGTTAATCTCTTCCAGACACACCTGGAAATAATGTTTTACCAGCTCTCTTGGCATCCCTTAACCCAGTCAAGTTGACACATGAAATGAACCATCACGCTCTCCTATGAAATGGGTGTAAATGGGAACACTGAAAAATAGTTGCTTTTTTTTTTTTATGGCTGGAGTGGCAGTAATTACTGTGTGTTCATCTAATCCTGTTTTCTTTTTCTCCAGGGTATAGAGCCAGAGCATATGTCCTAGTCTTGTCCCCAGGTGTGTAGTCTGGTAACTAACCTCCTACCAAATCCTCTCACTCTTGTTTTCTCCCTATCTGTGAAGCTAGAGATCAGAGGACTCCAACGCCCTTGGGATGGTAAAGACACAAGACTGAGGGAGCCTGGATCCTCAGTCATCTCTCAGAAGAGAGACACAAAGGAGGGCTGCCTGGCCAGCAACAGCCACACTGGATTATTTCATGAGTGAAAGATGAACACCGGCATGCTCGGGCTAATTATTACAGCAGTCAGCATCCTCTGAAGAATACAGCTGGATTTCATGCTGCCCATGGCTATAGGCTCATACACATTTGCTTCCTAATTGATGCTTAGATGAGTATCATTAATCTGTTTTTCCTTTTTTTAAAAAAAGAAAATGCACAAGTCATATTCCTTGACTAACAGACCGAAAGACAAAAGATGCCAGAAAATTTATAATATTGGGGAGATAAAATTGTATTTAATTGCTCTCTTTTAAAAAATGACATGAACTTTTGAGGTTTTAAGACAATGTCTGCACAGATCTATTTGTAACAGGAAAATTAATTTTTAATTTTGCTTATTAATTGAAATGTTCTCTTAAAATTAGTAAGTTAGAGGGCCGGCCCGGTGGCGCACTGGATAAGTGCGCCACTTGGGAAGCGCGGCGGCGCTCCCGCCCGAGGGTTCGGATCCCACATGCAGACCGGTTCC
>NW_007730053.1:115277-126277 GCF_000696425.1 Galeopterus variegatus
GGAAAAAAAAAAAAAAAAAAAAAAAAAAAAAAAATTAGTAAGTTAGAGATCCAACTAATTTTCCCTTTATTAATCTAAGATCATTCATTTATTTATATAAATATTTCCTCAGACTAAAGCCCAGATATATTGAGAGGCTACACAGTAAAAACCAGGAGGTTAAGTTTCTGCTTATCAAGCTGGCTTTCGAACTTCCCTTTCTTTTTTTTTTTGGCAGATGGCCAGTACAGGGATCCAAACACTTGACCTTGGTGTTATCAGCACCACACTTACTACCGACAGACCAGGCTTGGCTTGCTCTTTCGCACTAAACAAATGAAAGTCCAAAAGTTGGTGCAAGGATTGGAAGGTTTATTCAGATTACCTATACTCAACTAAATGTCTAACCAAGCAAACAAGCAAAGAGAAAAGAGGAGCAGTGGGGTCCAGTTTATCCTAGTCCCAATCAGCGGGGCCAACCTATTACACTGACACAGTAATTGATAAAAGCAGTTCTCCCCACTGTTGCTGGCATAAAGAAGAAAAGAACCGACTAGATTTAAATCAGAGAGAAAAGCATAGCTGGGAGCCCTCCAGGGTGCACCTGTACAGAACGGCAGAAGAGGGCTCAGAAAGTCAGAAACAAAGCATAGCTGGGAGCCCTCCAGGGTGCACCTACAGTAGCAGGTACAATCCAACCAAACAGCAGAACAGGGCTCAGAAAGTCAGAGAAAGGTAAAGAGGATTTTAGCAGCTTCCAGGCTTGCAGTCACTGCGTGGCATGGGAATGAATCCCCACCGCTCTCATGCATCCCCCATCAGGGGGAACCTGCTCAAGCAAGATCTTCACAGTGTAGGACTGGCCCTCCCATCTCTGCTGGTTACCTGTCAGGGCAAGCCACTGCTAGCCAGAGGGAGCAGCTTCTCACAGCATGAGAAGAGTTTAAGCTGTAGTTGTCTGGCAGTCACTTTAAAGAGGAAGAAAAGGGGGAAAAAAGAGAGTAAAAGAGAATAAAGCATTGCCTTGTCAGAATTTAGGCTGAGGACTCCAGGAAAGACTTACCAGCAGCAGAAACATGGGAGCAAAATAGTCCCAGTGGCCACTTGCCTCTTGCAGCTAGAGTCTTCTCCGGTGCCCAGAGCTTTCCAATTTTCACTAGTGACTAAATTAGGCTCTTGGATTCCAAAGTCATAGAAATGAACAATGTACCCAGCAGTAAAGCAAGCGACACTTTATTAAAAGAGGTGACAGACTTATGCATAAGGTGGCTGGCAACAGTAAAGCCAGCCTCCTGAGGGGAGCTGTTCAGGGTCTTTTATAGGGAAAGGAGTTACGGGGTACAGGCCAGCGTCACTGGAGGTGGGCCATTCTGTTCTTCCTGGTTGCGCCATGGTGCATGCTCAGTAGGTCCAAGATGGCAGTGGTGTTCATCATTGTCACCCCAGGAGGGTCACTGTAGCAGTCACCTTGAAGCTTTGTGCACATGTGGGAATTCCTAAAGGGGTCTTAAGGTTAATCTGTAACTTAATTTTTACAATTACTGTAACCAAGCTTTGGGGAAGGGTTTTGCAACTCAGTGAATATCTGTTTCCTCTCTTTATCTCAGCCTATTTTATCATGGTGGGCCATGGGGTAATCATTTGCCCTGGGTGGTCTCATGACTGAGGAGTGGAAAGGTAACAAGGTGTCCTCTGCAGAGAAAATGGAGTCAGTTTGGTTCATAGGCTTAGCCTTACTCTCTTTCACACTCTCTCAAGTGAGCTAACCAGGCAGCCTTCGAATCTACCTTTCTTTCCTTTATTACTTGTGAACGATAATGTCATGCATAGAATTTAGCTGTTTCCAGGCACTTGCTGTTTTGATTTTCGGTGACCTTACTGTATGACATTTTGTTTTGTACCCTGAACTTAAAAAGAGTCAATACTATACTTCAAGTTGATTTAATAAAATGGCTTGATATTTCATATGTAAACAAATTTTGGAAACTCAAAGTAACATTATTATTTCATGGCCTTGATTGATTGATTGAAATCAAGATAGGCTAACTCAGACCAAAAGTATTTGTATTTCCACAGGAATGAATTGTTATAAAAAAGACAAGGAAAGAAAAACAAACAGCGATATAAATGACTAAGACTGAGAACCCAGAATGACGGTAACAGAGTGACGCTAATGCCCTTAGTTCTGGTCACATTCTCACCTATGTGGATTCTTATGAGTGGATACATTATTCAGTTTTCAGTGTTATTGTAGGTTATTCCTTATTCTCGCCTAGGTGAAAGCATGACCAAAAGAGGGGAATTGTTAAATAAAAATTATAGGAGGCCATTGTTTTGGACTAATTTTCTGTAGTAGGTCCCAAAAGGCCAGACTAAAAATCAAAGTGGAGTCACCCCTGCTAAGTTCCATGACATTTAGGCTGTGGTGTGACCTTCCAAGAAGCCTGGAGAAAGGTAACAATTACCCCAGAACAGGCCAGTTTAAATCTTCAATAGGTATGATAATGAAGTTCTCTCTGCTTTAATCTTTACACGAAAGAGTTAGCCCGAAGTAGTCTGATGTTATTTTTCTATTGTTCTGTCTTCCTGTTTCCACGTTACAGGGAAAGTAGCTTTGAAGTGACCAATCGCTTTTTGTTCTTTCTTTCTGCTTTCTTTAACTTTTTTCTGTCTATAAAACCAATCTCCTCTGATTGGCTCATTGGAACATATTCTATTTTATGGAATAACTTGTTGCCCAATTCTAGAATCACAATAAAGCCAACTGAGATTTTCAACTAAAAAATAAAATGAAATAAATGCTGAATAGATCAGAAAAACAATGTTTGAATTACCATAATTTAGGTATGAAAGAAGAATGACCAAATTCAAGAATAATGAACTTGAAGGAAGTTGAATAAAAGAGATGTGAACTGAAAGAAAAACAATCAATTTAGATGGCTACATTTTGTAAATTATACACTTAGGAAGGAAAAACGAGAATAAGATAAAACCTTGATTGAAATGAAAAAAGACAAGAAATATTTTTAGACTGAAGAACATTAGTAAAAACAGAAAGGAATGTAAAGAGTACTAAATGTTTAAGAAAAACAAGGAAAAGAAGCTTTAAAATCCATAGTCCTGACTTCTACTTGCAGTTCCACTTTTAACTTTGAGTGTGACCTTGGATTACTTACTTACTTTACCACTCTGAGCTCGTGTTCCCAAGTGTCAAATGAAAATAATAAAACCTCGTAAGATGCATGAAAAGTCTTATTTCTCAAGCTTTCCCAGCCTGTCATACTTTAGTAGAGAAAGCCCCTTTCCCCCCAGGTCAGTTTTCTCTCCTTCCATGGGAATTGAATGGTAGGCGCCATGCAGTTAGATGTGGTCGCATGACTAAGTTCTCACCAATAGAATGTGAGTGAGCACTATGTGGGTCACTTTGGGCCACTGCCCTGGACACTGGATGTGCCTCCTCCGTGTTCTCTCTCCCCTTCCCTGGTTAGAACCTGCGGAGGCCCAGACTGGATCATGTGGATGAGGCCAAGGCCCCAAGGCCCTAAATGATTGCCCAACTGTTACATGGAAAAGCAGTGAACTTCTATCCTCTATAAGCTCCACGTAATTGTAACCATTAAAAAAGGGGTCTTTGTTACAACATCCTAGTCCTATCTTAACTAATAGCTCCCTTTAGGTAAACATAAAAGTCTCTCTCTTCCCCCCTCATGTATTTCCTTCACTGCTGACCCTGGTGGAGAATCACTGCAAATTTTGGACATTTCCACCCATGAAGAAAATGGAGTCTGATTTTACTTTATTGGAAGTTCCAGAACAATTAGATATTTTTATCAAATATGAAATGATGTTATTTAATTTTTTCTACATAAATCCCCCCAATCTGATAACTTCCTTATTGCTTTAAAACAATACTGTATTAATAGAAAATTTGAGGTGCAGTAAAACCAACAGATCAGGCAATGATTGCTATTGAAGAGATAGTTTGTTACTCACAGTTCCCAAGGGGAAGGGGCACACCATGCCCTGGGGTGGGGTGGGGTACACACAGGGAAGCATCAGAGTCAGTCAGGAGGCAAAGGGAAAGGGAGTAACTGTGGGTAATGAATGGGGGACATGGGATAACTACACAGGCTCTGGGGCATAGGGGCTGTCAGTAAGTTTCTAGGACCTTGCCATGTGGGTATTACAGCAGGTGGATAATGGCCTGCAATGTGAGAGTCCCCTAAAGGATATGGTTGGGGTGTTGGTTCTGGATTGCTTTGTATTTGAAGAACATACTCATGGGTGAGTTTTTACTACCTCTAAGAATTGACCCACCCTGGGAGAAGTCCCTCCAGGGTCAACAAAGCCCCAAATGTCAAAGCATCAAAATACAGAAAACAAAAGACATGGTTAATACACTTACTCACTCCCGCGGCTTTGAAAATCTCTTTGCCTGGAAAATAGTAAGCACTCAGTAAATGGTAAATTCCATTTTTATTGTATGCCTGTTGTGCTTCAGCACACAAAAATATGAAAGTCTGCTCCTGTCCTCAAACATTTAACAATCAAGCTGCATAGATAATACATAAACACACACATAACATAAAGCAATATAAGTACCAAAATAATAATACAAACAAGGAGAGTTAGGGACGGTCTGCAGATGCCAGAGGACTCTGGGCTGGAATGAGCTATGCGGAGTTAGGAAGAACTCGAGTTGTGCACTTGAAGGAGGAGTAGGACTTTGCTAAGGAGAGAGAAAGGCTGAGGAACAGTGCATCAGATTGCAGGCTCCAGGAGACCTAATCTGCCTTGTTCATCACTGTTAGCACCAGCACGTGGCACAGTTCCTGGCAAAAAATGGGAAGTCTTGCAAATATTGGTTGAATGAAAATGAATCCTGGGTCTGGAAGGGGGAGGGATGCATGACTGAGGGACTCTAATGAGACCAATTTGAATAATGAAGAAATGTATTTGGAAAGGTAGGTTGGAGCCCTGTGTTAATGAGCAAGAATTTTATTAAGGAAAGCACCTGCGACAATGTGTGGGGGGGATGAGGAGAAGTGGGGGGCCATCCAGACAAGGCTAGGAGAGTCATCAGACCATGAGGAGAGGAGAGAGAAAGGGAAGGTTGGGTACAAGCATGCTAGATTGCTGTACAGTGTAAGAAAGGCCATCAGGAAGCCCTTGAGTCAAAGTCAGCTATCAGATGTTTTGGAAATTTCCCTAGACCAAATATCAGAGTCAGTACGAGAATTGGGGGGGGGATGAGGAGAAGTGGGGGGCCATCCAGACAAGGCTAGGAGAGTCATCAGACCATGAGGAGAGGAGAGAGAAAGGGAAGGTTGGGTACAAGCATGCTAGATTGCTGTACAGTGTAAGAAAGGCCATCAGGAAGCCCTTGAGTCAAAGTCAGCTATCAGATGTTTTGGAAATTTCCCTAGACCAAATATCAGAGTCAGTACAAGAATCCAAATCTCCTTCTTTGTTCTTGGAGTCAGTGCTCTTTCCTTTTTTTTTTTTTTTTTTTTGATATGTAAATAAAAGCATTATGAGGTCAGATGGCCTTCCCAGAATTGAAGGGGAATTTTAGTTCAATTTATTCTGAATTCAGTGATAGAGAATAAAACTTACTAGGAAGTGATGTAAAAAGATAACCTGTAAACCATATGGCTTGCTGGGAATAGGTCCAGGCTGGCACCTAGAAAACCACCTGCAGAATGCCGGTGCCAAATTCCTGCTTTGTATTTGCAACTACCCTTCAGCAAGGAGAAGACAATTGTAATATGATGGGAACAGCACTGAACAAGGTCATTGGCCAGATGATTGACGGCCCTGGGCTGTTTCCTCATGGATAAAATAAGAGTTTGCTGTAAACTAGGTGCTCCCCCCAACCTCACTGAAGCTTAATTCTCACTGTGACTGTTGAAGGTGGGAGATCCGATTGTGGTGGTTGAAAGGTGGGGCCTTGAAGAAATGGTTGGATTGTAGGACCATGCAGTAGTGAATGGGTTAAAAATGGTGGTCAGGGGTGTGGTTCTGAGGGTTTTAAAAGGATAGCACATGAGGAACTCTCTCTGCTTTCTGTGCTTCCACCATCTTGCAATGTGAGACCCCTGGGTCACTGTAGCCACCACCAGGTGGACTTTGGACTTCCCAGACTCAGAAACTGTAAGCAACAAATTTCATTTTCTTTATAAATCATCCTGTTTCAAGTATTTTGTTATAAGCAACAGAAATGGACTAATACAGAGGTTTATACTAGATGTATGCAAAAGTCCATCCATCTCTGTGCCTGAGGATTTTAAGAAACCAGATAGGTGTGAACATTTTGTCTTCAGTAATGGAGGTGTTGGGAAAATAGAATAGTTTAATCAGGGCCTCTTGCCTTAGGTCTGGCTGGGGGTGGTATGGCGCATTCTTCAGAAATAAGTTGTGTGTGGGTGGAGTTAGTGCACATGCCCGGTGCCACCACCTTGGCTGGCGTCTGCCTTGGGCATCTGCTCCACATGGCCATGCTCTCCAACCTATGGCTTTAAGGACATTTTGGCTGGTTACCTAGCTTGTAGACCTGCGTGTGAGGGGTCTGGTGACCCAGCCAGTGTGTGAAGGGTTTGTGACCCAGTCTGGGATGGGCTTGAGGGGTCTGTGAGCTCCAGACCCAGCCCGAGCCTGACAATTGGCCCAGTTAGGGTAGGATCGAAGGCATGTAAAAGCACTTTACAATTGGTGATGTCAGCATGATGCTGACATTAGCCAGAGTGCATCAGTTGGTGTAGTTGACAGGATTCCGACATTAGCCAGAGCATTACAGTTGATACAGTTGGCAGGATTCTGAGCAGGTACAGGAGCTGAAAGCCCTTGGAAGAAAGAGGACATGTGGCTATCCTTGAGCATGTGGTGCCCAGTGGCCACTTTTCTGCTGACTGGAGCCTGGCTGCTGTTAACAATGCTGCAAACTGATTGAAATTTGAGGCAGAAAGCAGAATTGTTGGAAGCAAGGATGATTATCCTCAAGGATGACGTGCAGTGACTGGCCATTCCTGCTTCTCACATCAGGGAAGATGACCAACCCAGTGGTGAGTTTGGGGAGACCATGCGTCTCTAGTCATGATCTGTTGTGCATGAGAAATTGAGACATGAGCAGCCTATGGGACTGGATGGACAACCAGTGGGTGATCCACAGGTGACCCAGTTCACCACCTGTGTCCCATATACCCAGGCTGAACTGGTTGACTTGGGGAGACAGTAAAACAGCAGAAACAGGGAGAGCCCCTGGCTGCTGCAGCTATGGGACCTAGAGGTAGTTGGTGTAACATGCTCTAGAGACGATATAGTAAATGCATGTCACGTTTGTCTGAAGGCAGAAGGCTCAGAGGGTGCCACCTAAACCTGAGAAAAAAGTGACTGAGTGAATGCAGTTGTTCAAACTGTGGGTGAAGGCTGCAGAACTGCCTGAGACTGTGAGTGAATAGCCAGTGTAAGCCAAACTGATTCAAGCAATTCAGGAGCCAGGGATGGGGCAGCTAGATGCTAATAGCCAAGACAATGACGAGGCCCCAAGGGCATTTCAGAAGTTTGGAAGGGTGCCCCACCCATCATAGTCCCTGAGGCTTAGAAGGACTGAGTTGTCCTGGAGGACAGACCTGGGGTACTGCTGCCCTCAGCAAACTGCTCCCTGAACCCCAGCCGCTCTGGCTGGAGCAATCCTGCCTCAGCACCTCCAAAGAAAAAAAGCTGAAAACCTTGGTGGCATTCATGTTGTATTAAGTTTGCAGACCAGCAGTATGTGAGAGCAGTGGAAGCCTGGCAGCCTCCACCTAGATTTTGGAAGATGTATGAAGAAGCTGGGGGACTCAGGTGGAGACCTGCTGCGGGGGTGGAGCCGCTGCGGTGGTCTTCTACGGAGCAACATGGAGCAGAAAAGTGGGGTTGTAGGCCCCGCAGAGAACTCCCACAGGGGAAATGGCTAGTGGAGCCAGGATGGTGGGACTGCCACCAGGAGCCCAGGACTGGGGCTGCTGGCAACGTGCAGTGCCAGCCTGAAAGAGCTGCAGCCACTAGGGCAGCTCAATGGGCTGCTCTTGGTGGAGCTGTAGGAGCGAGGCTGCCCAATGCTTCATGGGCCCAGATGCCCCAGTGCGCTTAATGTCTGCCCTGTTTGAGTTTCAGATTTGTTTGGGGACTGTTTTTCCTTTCTATTCCTCCCTTCTGGAATGGGAATGTGTAACCAATGTCTGTCCCACTATATCTTGGAAGGAGATAAACTTGTTTTTGACTCTTTACAGGTTCACGGGTGAAAGGAGTTTTGCTTCTAGTCTCAGATGAGATTTTGGACTTTTGAGCTGGTGCTGCAACAAGCTAAAGACTTTTGGGACTGGGATGGAATGTGTAATATGTAAATGTAAGGGTCATTTATACTCGCTAAGGGAACATCATGGAAGATTCTGAATGTGTAGATTGTACAGCGAGGGACCCTGAAGGGGTGGATTGTTGGGAAAATAGAATAGTTTAGTCAGAGTCTTTTGCTTTAGGTCCGGTTGGGGTGATGTGGCACATTTTTTGTAAATAAGTTGTGGGTGGGTGGAGTTAGTGCACCTGTGCGGTGGCACCACATTGGCTGCCATCTAGTGCCTCAGGCTGCCACCTGTGCGGCCATGGTCTCGGACCTATGGCTCCAAGGACCTTTTTGCCAGTTACCTTGCTCTGGTGACCCAGCCTGGCATGTGAAGGGTTTGTGACCCAGTCTGGACAATGTGCTTGAGGGGTCTGTGGGCTCCAGACCCAGCCCTAGCTCGACAATTGGCCCAGTTGGTGCAGGATTACGGGCAGGTAGAATAGCCCGACAACTGGCGATGTCGGCAGGATTCCAACATTAGCCAGAGCATTACAGGAGAGCAAGGAAAATCCTGACTCTTGGTGGGGAAGGGAGGGGATAGGGTCAGGGACAGCTCCTTTTGGAGTTGTACTGAAGGTGTGATGAAAGCATTGCATTTTGTTCAAATACTTTTTATGTGCCCAGCTCTGTATCAGGCTCTGGGAATCAAATGATGAGTAAGACATGGTACTTGACCTTGGGGGACTCATAGTTTAGTTAGAGGACTTGGTGAGATGTAGTGTGGGATGGGAAAGAAAACGGGCAAGTGGAGGGAGTCCTGTGGAGTCTTGGGTACATCACATAATCTCTGAGTTGGTTTTTTCAAATGAAATGCCTACTTCTTAGGGTTGTTGGGAAGATAAGCTGACCAGAAGAGCAGTGGTACTGACACAACGTTTGCTGTTATTACTAGCGTGACAGGGTAAAGGATTACTGAATGTACGTGTCTCCAGGCCACCCCTGGCCCACCTGCTTGCTCACCTGCTCTGGATGAAGAGATGGCTTTCTTGGCCAGCTCACTTGGAGACTTCTGGTGTGAAACACCGTGAGGTAAGGCAAAAAATTGTGATGCAAAACTTTCGGAAACTGATGAGAAGAGGTGAAAGACTCAGAGGAGAAGCTAAGTAGATAGGGGATTTGTAGAGGAGCCGAGAAAGTGAGGGAAGAATGTCTTTTGGGGCCAGGAGAGGGGAGAGAATTGGGAGTGTGGGTGGTGAGCAAAGGCTCCGGAGTGTGGGGTAAGAGGATTGGGGAGAAGTGGGAAAGGGATGTAAAATGTACCTGGAGATTTGGAATTGGATTCCCCTTCCCCCTCTTATTTTTGAGAGACACGTTAAAGATTTAAGATTTCCTTTTTGAATGTTCCTGGGAGCTTGTGCCTCTTCAATCATGGCATCATACAAAGACTAAACCACAGGGTTTTGTATTCTCAAGGCTTACATCACATACATGCACAACTGAATGCATTGTGGTAATAGAGATATTTACAAAGACCTGCGGGGTTCAAGGCAGGACCAGTCGTTTCTCATGAATGGGTCAGACTGAAGCATTCGATCTGTTTGAGGGCTGGCTTTGACTCTTACTGGATGAATGATGTTGATAAAATCACTTAAACTTTCTGAGCCTCAACTTTCTCATTTACAAATGAAAGATAATTTTAAAAAGCCTTCCTTAAAGACTTAACATAAGGATCAACTGAGATATTGAATGCATAATATGAGATAAAGAGGCAGTCCTGAATCATGATTGAGGGATGGATTGTGAAATTTGACACAGGTGAGTTTGAATCTTGGCTCAATGTGACCACGGACAAGTAACAGGATATTTGTAGAAACCAGCGGTCAATGCACGTAGAGTGCGTGCACAATGCCTGGCGCAGGGTAAGTGCTCGCGTGCTATTAGATTCTGTTTTCAAATCCTGATGTGCTATGCAAGTGGCTGTTATCAACACTGTAATTCTAAGGCCCAACAGTACAGCCCGTGGAGGCAAAAGTTCACAGTGGGTGGAGGTGAGGTGCTGTATCAGTTCCCCATTGCTGCTGTAACTTATTACCACAAACAACACAAACTTACACTCTTACGGGTCTGGAGGTCAGAGCATAAAATCCATTTCATTGGGCTGAGGACAAGGTGTTGGCAGGGCCAGTTCCTTCCGGAGGCTGTAGGGGAGAATCTGTTGCCCTCTCCTGATTCTAGAATCCGACTCCATTCCTCGGCTCACAGCCCCCTTTGTCTATCTTCAAAGCCGGCATCAGAGCATCTCGTCTCCTTTCCGGCCTCTGCTTTCGTCCTCGCACCTGCTCTCTTGACCTTAACTCTGCCTCCCTCTTATGAGGACACTTGGGATTCCACTGGGCCCACCCAGATAATTCAGGATCTTCTCCCCATCTCAAGAACCTTAACTTAATCATCTCTGCAGAGTTCTTTTTGTCATCGAAGGTAACATGTTCAAGGGTTCTGGGGGTTAGAACGTGGACCTCTTTGGGTAACCATTCACAGGTACCTAGGAGAGGAAAATGGAATTTCAAAGAAGGAAAATGCTGAAACTTGGGAAAACTAATTGCAGACAGTGACCACTGAAGAATTGGTCAGAAATATAATGTAGGGGCTGGCCCGGTGGCGCACTGGATAGTGCGCCGCTTGGGAAGCGCGGCGGCGCTCC
>NW_007730053.1:126421-128814 GCF_000696425.1 Galeopterus variegatus
GATCCGTTGCCGGACACGGAAAAAGACAAAAAGACAAAAAAAAAAAAAAAAGAAAAAGAAATATAATGTAGCTGAGCAATGAGATGATGTACACATGTATGACTCCATCCCAGGGACTCCTAAAAGGTAAAAAAGCAGATTGACTCGATTGACTGCCTCCGGGCACCCGCACCTGCTGTGGGTGTCTCTCAATTCCATTCTCACCACTGTGTGTGTCTGTCCTTCCTCCCTTTCTCCTCTTCCTCTCTTTCCACTCTGTGTCAAGAAGCTGTCACGAGACCTGATTCATGAGACTTTGTCATGAGGCTTTTCTGTCTTATAAATCTGATTTTAAAATTTTGGCTCAATCACTCCCAAACTTTGTGACCTTGGTCCAATCACTTAACCTCTCTTCACCCGAAATACCTTATTTATTACAATAGGTGCAGTGTAAATTACCTGAAGGGTTTATGCAAAATATAATATGAAATAATGCTTTGAGAAAATACCTGACTCCACTCAATGCTAGTTTTCTTCTCTTTCTTTTTCTTTCTGTTCTCCTGTCTTTTTGGGTTCAACAAATCTTTTTCAAGGACCTCCTCTGTGCCAGTCACTATTGTAGGAAATTTCACATACATTGTCTCATTTGTTTCTCATAACCAGCTTATTAGACAGTGTGGAGCCAGGGCTAATGTCTGGAATCCTGCCCACAGTGCCAATCGTCAGGCTACTTTACAATGCTAGTTGTTGGGCTCTTTTACTGCTGACTGGGCTGAATGTTGCACTACGGATGGGTCCCAGACCCCTCAAGCCCATTCACAGGCTGGGTCACAAACCCTTCATATGCCAGGCTGGGTCACCAGACACCTTTACACGCAGGTCTATGAGCTAGGTAACCAGCCAAAAGGTCCTTGGAGCCATAGGTTGGAAAGCATGGCTGCCTTGGGTGGATGTCCGAGGCAGCCCCCCGCCTGCCTGCTTCACTAAAACTACCTCTCCCCCCACCCTCTCTCTTTCTCTTCCCCCTCCCTCCCTCCCTTTCTCTCTCTCTCCCTCTCTCTCTGCAGAACGCAAGAATAGCAACAAAACTAAAATGATACATTGGTGCACATGCGCACTAACTACATGCACACACACACACACAGACAATTTGCTTATAATGGATGTGCTAAACCACACCCAACGGGACCGAGGTGGGACTGAGGTAAGGGCCCTGAACAAACTATTCTATTTTCTCTACAGACAGATTTATTTATTTCCTCTTTTTGGCAACCTTAGAAGACATATTTATTTATTTTCCCTCTTCCAGATAGTTGTGGTATTTACAAAGTCAGTGTGGGAGGAGGTGGCAGAGCTGTGATCCTGGCCTGAGACTTCTGACACCCTGCCTGGCCATGACATAGAACCACAGTGTACATTTTATTGCTGGGAGATTAAAGTTCTAATTTCTTGCTACTTGTTTTCACAAGTAGAACAGTCAGAACACTAGTTTAATTTCTTTTTCTTGTAAAACAACTACAGCAAAAGCCTTCTGTGGCAGATATTTTAACTTTAAGCATGGCCCTTGATTTTGTTCCGAGTGTCCCCAGTGAGCTGCCTAGTTCCTGCTACACACAGCATGGCAGGCAGCACGAAGTTCTGCTCTTTCCACCCAGAAGTGCTTGGCAGGTGTCCAGCCCATGGCTCTGAGCTCATGTCCATTGTAGTTTCTGCTAGGCTGGTCATGTGAAGGGAATTGCATGACTGAAGGACACAAAAACCATAATTAGTAGGAGCAGTACTAAAAGTTATCATGGCCATGGCTTGGGCCAGTACGCACACCAGCAGATGTGAATACACTGGTGGGCCCTTCTAAGTGTCAACCTGTACTAATGGGAGGCAGTATACAGGGTGGCTGTCGGCTCTGCCTCATCTATAGCAGAATAAGAAAAAGTGTTCTCTCTGGACGGATGTAACCTTGAGAACACAGGGCTTGGCCAGCAGAAGCCTGTTTGAGCCAGTTAGAGAAAGGTGCCTCTTCCTCTGAGTAGGCCAAAGCACAAAGCTTGCATTTCATTCCCTCCCCTGACCCCTGGGCTTTGGCAGCACAGCAGAGTGGGTAAGAGCTTGCTCTGGGTGTGAATTGTAGCTCCACCTCTTATGCTTTTGGCAATTGACTTCACTTCTCTGTGACGTGGGTTTATTATCCGTAAATTGCAGAGAGTAACTATAACCTATTTCAGAGGTTCTTGTGAGCAAGGATGCAATGATTTAACACATGCACAAGACAGAATGGCTCCTAGTTGTAGTGACTAGCATTATGAGTGTGAGTTAGCACTACTTGTGCTAGAGCTGCGAGTGCATTTACTGGCAGAAAACCCAGTCCTCAATTCTCTCTCTTCTTCCAATCCCAGGAACCAGGCCTCTTTTTACCT
>NW_007730053.1:129440-138141 GCF_000696425.1 Galeopterus variegatus
GGCTCCTAGTTGTAGTGACTAGCATTATGAGTGTGAGTTAGCACTACTTGTGCTAGAGCTGCCAATGCGAGTGCATTTACTGGCAGAAAACCCAGTCCTCAATTCTCTCTCTTCTTCCAATCCCAGGAACCAGGCCTCTTTTTACCTTACTTTTTGTCTGCCATTCTAGGAATATTCTCTCTGATATCTCAGCCTCACTGTTCCTTTGATGATAACAGCATATTCATCTAGGAACTAAGCTTGTCTGCACGCATGCTTCAGCACAGATTTGATTAGGAACTTTATTTGTCTTGCTGAGTGTATTTTTTCAGATAAGAGCTAAGCTGTTGAGACAGAGAAACCTAAAATTGTAGTGGTTTAAAGAAGATAGAAGTTTACAGTTTAGAATTACCACCAGTCACTGTTTTGGAACAGATGAGCAAAATCTCAGCTAACTTATCTTTTCGATAAGGCAGCCTGTGACTTCCCCAGCTAAAGTAGTCATGTGCCAGTCACTTTGTCATGCACAGGAAATGGGGCTTATTTACAAGATTTCTGAACCTAAGATAATATTTAGATACAGTCTAGGCTCTAATAAATCTAGAATCTGTAAACAGCTCTCTTTGTTATAAAATACATCCAACATATCCTACTGGCTGCCGGTTCACTTTCCCCCTTCACCCAAACAACATATTCTTCTAAGAAATCCACCACTCTAATGTATTTCTCACAGTGGTTGGATCAAAATGCCTACAGTCAAGAAAAAACTATTTTTACCCTGAGATCTAATTTGCTAGCCCGCTGCAACAGTTTACTTTTCTGCGTCTATATTAGAGTTGACAATACATGTTCATGTGGTAGAAGGTGACAATGAAGAGAACATCAATAATTGTGATTGTTGATTGTTACTAGCTGTAAATGGAGCTGGCAAAATGAACTCATTATCCATAAGAAGTGGCATAAATGCAGATTGCACACAAAAAGTGTAATGTGCATACAGATAAAGCATAGACTTTACATTTGTAAAGAGTCTTTATTTTGCCATCTGCTCATTAATTTTTCACTTAAAAATCTCTGACACATGAGCGTTTGTGCCTGGGTAGTTGGCAGTGCTGTTGCATTCATTCCCCAGAGTGCCTGGAGGCCGGAGTCCCTTCCCTAGTTTCTCAGCATTCCATCAGCAGCTGCAGAAGCAGAGGTCAACCTGTCTCCCCCTTCTGCTACGGGCACTTCTATCCAGGCACAATGTGACTCAGTGTGACCCTGTTCAAGTTGGAGCTGTCTTTGGAGACACACTGGCCCAGAAACAAGATAATATAATACAGGATGCTCCATTGTTCTAGATGTATGAGGAAATATGTATTCACGTACACATCGCTCCTACATTTATTCATTTATTCAGCAAATGTTGATTGTTTGCTTACTTTGCCTTATTCACTGTATTTGTCAGGATAAAGGTTAAGCAGCTATAACAAAGAAATAAAAAAAAAAAATGCAGTAGCGTAAGAAAGAGGGAAGACTTTGCCCTCTCCAATCACAGTCCAGGCAGTCCAGGTTGGCAGAACAGGTTGGCTACCTGCGGTCATTCAGGGATCGTGTTGCTCCTCCTCCCAGCAGCTATGTCCTTGTGATGTGTGTGGTTTATAGAAGATTTTAAAGGATGCCTCACCGCCCTCCTTCAACAAAAGAGGACCTGTTTTGTCCAACCCACTTTGACAGAATGTTTACACTCCACCACGACAAACCATAAACATATTGAACTTAAGAAATGTAATAAAGTGTTTATATGAAATTTGTTATTAAATATGTTGTATTTTAAAAGAGCTTACAAAATAAAGTAAATGGTGTTTATGCCTGAAAAGAAAGCAGTGTGAACAAATTGTTTGCATTGGAAGAAAGCCTATAAAGGCAGGCACCAGTGAGGCACCTTGCTGCTGCAAGTCTCAATGCCCTAGTAAAAGGTTTGGCATAAAAGTCCAGCCTGCTCTGCTGCCACTGAACTGGAGCAACAACCTTGTGCATCTCTTTGGAGAATGCTGAACTGGGTTTTGCAGACTGTGATATAAAGTTTGGAGGAGATTCCACCCTCCTCCTGTGGACAAGAGAAAGAAATCTTGCTAGCCGAGGTCACTGACATACTGCCTGGAAGTCAGCAACAAAGGAGGCAGAGAAAAACCAAGATTGTGGGGGCCTATCATTCATCCCCCTTCCTACCAACTCTCTCCCTGCATGACTTGTTGTAGGAAGCATACACAGATGTAAATGTTGCATTATCCAAGTGTGTGTGTGTGTGTGTGTGTGTGTTTGCACGTGTGTGTGTGAGCAGTAGGTTTTTGGATATTGCCTACTCTTTGACATCCTAAACCTCAGGGTTTTACCTTAGGAAGTGGCACGTTCTTCTCAGTTAACACTCAGCATAAAAAAGCCCTCTTCTGTATAGTTAATGCTAAGTCAAGAGCTTCTAGGAAAGAGAAATGCAATTTCCCCTAAACAAAATAGGTGGATGTGGCCCACTCACGGTGCGTTGATGAGAATGGGGTCACATGGTCATACCAAGCTTCAAGGGATGTTGGGAAATGTAATTTCTGGCTGGCAGTTCTGTGCCAAGCTGAAACTTTCATATATGAGAGAAAGTGACAAAAGATTTTGGTGGAGCAATTCCTCACTGCGGTGTGGATTTTAAGTGCTCTACCAAAATTCATTCTCATTTTCTCCTACTCTTTACCAGTGATGTATTTATGTTGTAAAAATTCCATCAAGCAGAGTGAGACAACTCACAGATTCACAGAGCAGAGTTTTCATGCCTTTCCCTTCTCCCTGAAAGAGGTAACTGCCCCATCACTTTCAGGGCAAGTCCAATCCTGCCATTAATTTCTTTCTTAGAGCACTGAATCATTGTTGCCATGAAGCGTTATTGTTGCCATGGGTTTCAAACACGCTGGTTGGCCCTAGGGCCACGATGGCATGACTAGACATCAGGTTTAATATACATGTGGCTCACATCCTACATGGCTCTGGATATGCTATATTAAGCCAGGAGGGAATTATCTCAAGGTAATAATTATAGTTACCATGTATCAGTGCCTACTGTGATCAGGGCTCTGTGCCTGATGAAAAAAGAAATATACATATTCTTTAATCTCTGAAACTGTGTTTCTAGGCAGTTTCCTGGGTTCACCTGCCAAATAAACTACCTGCACCGACTCCTTGTATTTAACTTTACTCAAGAAGGAAGCCGAACTATGAGAGTCAGCTTAGATTAATCAATATTTACCTCTTGGAGGTGGGGAGAGATTCAAGTAACATATGGGTGCCCAATATTACAGAACATCAGGGCTCTGACAGCAAGGAATAAGTAGAATAATTATGGGCTAGGTAATAAGTAATAAGGAGAATAATTAAATGGTACAACAGGTGGCTTTAGCCATCTCTATCATTCTGTATCCAGATTAATGAGTAGCTAGCTGTTCCCTCACTCTTGAATACAACCTTTCTACATTTTACAGTTGTCTTGGAATACAGATGGTGCTTCTGTCAAGCCAAGGCTGCTGGAATGGTCACCAGGTCTGCTCTCCTCACAGTGAATCCAGAGAGCAGGCTCTGAATGGGCCCGGTACTCCCAGTCAAGTGGGACCCATTTGCTCAGCAGTTCTGCACGTCTGTGATCAGACTATGTAGGTTACTGGACCTATTCAAGTCCGGACTTGGCAGGATGAGAAGCCAAATGCCCTGTCCTGTGGCATTCTTTTCTCTGAAAAAGTCTCTTCCTCAGTCCCATTGTAATCATCTGTTTTCTAGGCTGCTCTTGAGGTCCTGGGCCAAGGCTCCTGTTAACACAGTAAGGAGCCTTGCTCTATTTGTAAAATTCTTCCCCCTCTGGTTAGCTGTGGCCTCATAGACACGGCTTGGCCAGAAGAGAAAGGCTTTGCATCATGCAGCCAGGGTCAGGGCAATGGTCTGTGAGCAGAGCACAGGCTGAATTTCAATCCCCATCCTCTCATTCCTCCAATGGGCCAGGCGTCTTTGTGCAGTGCTGAAGCTGTGCAACCACACACAGTAGCCCTGTCAGGGGCTGCGTCTTCATCTCTGTCTCCCGATTGCCTAGCACAGTGCCTGAACATGACCTTGAGAAATTTACTTAGTCTCTTTGAGTCTTGTTTTCTCACCGTCACACTGCCTAGAAGTCAGCGGTTTTAATAAGGCGTTTTGTACAGTGGTTTTAGTAAGGCGTTACCTCGTGAAATTTTTATAAGAATCAAATGGACAGAACACGTAGAGCAAGGGCTCTGTGGTCAGAATGCCTTGGGTCCAGACTCTGGCTCTGTCACTAAGGGGTGTGGCTTTGGGCAGGTTATTAAATCTTCTGAGCCTCAGTTTTCTCAACTGGGGATAATAATAGTGTTTGCCTCAGGGTGTTACTAGAAAGATTAAATAAGATAGTACAACTGGAATATGTATTCTAGGATCTGGCTCATTTCAACCATTCCATCAGGTTTAGTTATTATTACATTTTTCTTGCATATATAGTTTCTACTATTGTTCCTGATAAACAGTAAGTGATCAAAAAATGGTTAACTATCAGGTGATCAATAAATGGATGTGGAATGAACTGAAGCAGGATGGTCAACTCCAAAAAAGCAGGTGTCTCTTTGTCCACATGACTTCTTTTGGTAACCATCCTGCCCCGCTGCATGGGGACCTGATGTAATGACTCTCAAGCTCCTGCCCCAGGGGTGGCCTTGAGACACACATCAGCCAATCATCCTGCTCCATCTCTGAGCGCAGCAATTTGCTCAGGGGTGGACAAGAACTAAGTGTGACCACTTGGAGTCATGTTTGAATGATGACATGTGTCTGCTAGAGGAGAGAGGATCTCTTTCTCTGGAATTGTGGGCAATAGTCCTTAAGACTCACAGTATCATCTACCTGCCAGTGGACAATTTGCCCACCTCATGGAGAGAGGCTGCCACAGCCCATCCTCAAAGAAGCAGCAGAGCTGAGTGAGGGAGAAGACTGATAGAGCCTTAATGTCATTGTTTTAATCCTGGATCTAGCCATACCACTGCACTTGGACTTCCCAAAGGACAAAGGTCTGTGACCATAGAGGAAAAATAGAAAAGTAGGCTCTGAAGGTGATTCTTTTTTTTTTTTTTTTCCTTTTTGTCTTTTTTCATGACCGGCAACAGATCGCAACCCTCAGTGGCGCACCCGTACCGGCCCGGGACCGGCAACAGGATCGCAACTCTCCGTGTTGCTCCCTGCAACTCGCTCAGCCAGTGAGCGGGAACTGGTCTGTATGTGGGATCCGAACCCTCGGCGGGAGCGCCACCGCACTTCCCAAGCAGCGCACTGTAGCAGTGCGCCACCGGGCTGGCCCCTGAAGGTGATTCTAAAATGCGGATTTCCAAACCCGTGTTGCACAAGGTATGCTATTGAAGGGGACATTTGGATACATAAATTACAGTATGTTGTCAACAAAAAGTCAATTAAGTCACATTATGCTCACACCTTGTTATTATTTTTTCTTTTAAGTATGCGTCTAACAAAAGTAAGGCATCATGGCATTTGCATTAGGGAATCTGGTAACTCTAGCTGGTGTCCAGAGAGTGACCCAGCTCCTCAGATGAGCCTGGCAGAAGCCATTTAAATATCTATAGAAACATAAGGTTGAAACTGAGAAAGAAACTATTCATTGATGTGGTCTGCCCCTGGGTGAACAGTTTCAGGAGTTTAACAGAAGAAAAGCTGAGAAAAAGTTGCAGAATGAATTCAGCCTTGAACACTCCAAGAGACCAAAACTTGAAGAGGCATTTTCTAGCATGGAGAGATTGTGACTATAGTTATTTTCCCAAATGTTATGGAAATCATTTAAAACGTTCAAAAAGTTGAAAGAAGAGTATCGTATGTACCCACAACCTTTATTCAACACTGTTAGCATTCTGATGGCATTTTGCTTTGCTTGTATGGGGGTGTGTATGTGTGTGTTTATTTTGCTGAAGCATTTGAAAGTAAGTTTCAGACATAGAGACATTTCACCCCTAAACAATTCAACTAAAAATAAGAAATTTTCTAACATAACATGATACCATTACTACACTTGAGACAAATAACCACTATTCCCTAATATGACCTAATATGCAGTACATATTCAAATTTCCCCCAAAATATCCCCAAAATATTTTTATAGGTATTTCTTTTCTTCCATCCCTCAAAACAACACCCCCAAAACAAAAAATGACTTGGATCTAATCAAGATATCACATTTGGTTATGTCCCTTTTTTATCTTTTTATGCTAAAATAATTGGATATATCCTTTTAAAGAGACCGGGCCAGCTGTTTTGTAGAATGTTCCACATTCCAGATTTACCTGCTTGTTTTCTCATGGTGACATTCACCTTGTTTCTTTCACCCAGGCATTTCCTGTCAGCTGGAAGTTAAAGTCCAGAGGTTTGACAAGATTAAGATTAAATATCTTTGTCATGAATACTTTATAGGTGATCCTGTGTACTTTATATTACATCTCATCAGCCGTCACATGATGCCCGGGTGTCCTACTATGACTGACACTGAATATGATCACTAGATTAAGGTGGTAACTGCTGGAACTTCCTGTTGAAATGCTATTTTTCTCCTCGGCAATTAGAAACCTGTGGGGAGATAATGTTGCACCATGCATCTATCCTGTGTGCAGCAATCTTTCTCTGAATGGTTTAGTCCTTAAGGACAACGACCTTATTCACCTTGTGTGCTTAAGAGCAACTCACAATGACTTACAGCACTATTTCTAAAATACCTTCAACAAACTTTTTTTTTTTTTTTGTATTTTCTATGATTCTAGGTTACAAGTGTTCATTTGGCTGTTCTTCAAAAACCTCTCCTCTCTCCCCAAAAGTGTATTCTTAAATCTAGTTTACAAGTGTTCATTTGGTTGTTCCTCAAAGTTGCACAATGGTGACAGAGAAGTTCTGCAAATATGTGTAAACATTTCCTGTCAGGGACAGCCAGAAACATTCAGCTTTGCTATGAAAGCCTCCTTTATTTTCTGCCAGCACCCAGAGTTTTCAAAACGATTCACAAAATAGGTAGACTTCCAGGCTGGTAAGGACTCCAGTGTGTTCTTCTGATATGAGGGGGTTTCAATGATGACTAAACATTTGAATCATCTGGGGAGCTTTAAAACTCTATCCTGGTTGTTCCCCAGACCATTTGGATCAGAAGTTATGAGGTGAGCCAAGCATAAGTATGTTCTCAAAGCTCTCCAGGTGATTCTACTGGGCAGCTCATGTGGTAGCCACTGATAAAGAGGCTACTCCAAAAAGAAAAGTAATTCTCCTGTCACCACTTAACATCAAGGCACTATTACACCTTCCTCCAGAATGGTGATTGCTGGACTATGCTTAACATCAGAATTACCTAGGGAGCTTTTAAATTTCCTAATGGCCAGGTTGCAACCCATACCAATTAAATGGGAATGTCTGCGCATGGGAACCAGGCATCAGACTATTTTAAAGATGCCAGGTGATTCTAATGTACAGCTAAGTTTTGGAACTGCTGCTCCAGAGACTGTCTTCTGAAGAGACACTTGTGGTTTGCTTGAGAAAATAAGGACTCTGGAGTCAAACAGTTGTGCTGCTTACTACCTGTGTAATCTCTGTAATTATCTTACTGGAGGGACAATAATGCTAACTCACAGTTTTGTTGTCTGGACTGAAAAAGAATATATTTGCCAGCATATAATACTACCCATCTTATCCTTTGTATGAGTTTCCTATTGCTGCTATAACAGATTACCACAAAGTTAGTAGCTTAAAAGAACACATTATTTTACAGTTCTGGAGGCCAAAAAGACAAAATGGGTCTCACTGGACTAAAATCGAGGTAGTGGCAGAGCTGCATTCCTTTCTGGAAGCTCTAAGGGAGAATCTATTTTCTTGCCTTTTCCAGCTTCTAAAGGCCACCTGCATTCTGTGGTTCACGGCCACCTTCCATGTTCAAAGTCAGCAAAGGCCAGTAGCAGTTCTCATGTTGCATCACTCTGATTCTGACTCCTCTGCCTTCCTCCTCCACAATTAAGGACCCCTGTGATTACCCCCGGCCCATCCAGATAATCCAAGATAGTCTCCCTATTGTGAAATAGCTGGTTGGCAATCTTAATTCCATCTACTACTTTCATTCCTTTTGCTGTGGAAAGCAACATACTCACAGGTTCTGGGCATTGAGATCTTCAGGAGGCCATTATTTTGTCTACCACACCCTATATACCTTTTCCCTCTGATGAGTATATAAAATATAATTGTAGGTTTATGTTGATTAATGTACTACAAATACATGAGAATTTTGTTAATGTTTTATTAGCATGATACCAACTAAATGATACCTATTGCAGGTCTTGTTTCACTGTTCCTTCTGCTAATAGATCCCTTCTCTGCTGCCTGTTGAAGGGACAGGCTTAGGCACCCATGTTTGTGTCACACGATTTTTCTGCATCTCACTGCTGATTGGACCAGGAGTGGTCACCGGACCCATAGGGAGACAATGAATTGGCATGTCATCACTTCATTATAGAGGTTTTCTTAAGAACTTGAAGTAAGATCAACAGAAAACTGTTGGGCCGGCCCGGTGGCGCATTGAAGAGTGCGGCTGCTTGGGAGCGCGGCGGCGCCCCCGCCGAGGGTTCGGATCCCGTGTGGATACCGGTTCCCGCTCACTGGCTGAGAGTGG
>NW_007730053.1:139058-146471 GCF_000696425.1 Galeopterus variegatus
GGGGGGGGGGGGGGGCGAACCCCGAGGGTTGCGGTCCCATTTCCGGTCAGTAAAAAAAGACAAAAAGGAAAAAAAAAAAAAGATCTACAGAAAACTGTAGTTAGTTGTTGTTGCAGTCTGGAGCCAAAAAAAAAAAAAAAAAAGGATTGTAGAATTAGAACTGGAACTGGCAACATGGTAGTTCAATGCCATATGCAAGTCAGAATTTGAATAGAGCAGGAATCACAATAGCCCAGACGGAGATGGTCTGCACAGAGGACAGCTGAGGACATTTACAGGGAAAAGCTGAGATGCGAGACTTTTCAGCCCCGAGAAGGGAGGCACTTCAGTTTTTAGAAGAGTCCTGTTCCCACAGCCTTGGCTATCTTTTGGAAAACAATGTTTTTTCTCTCCCGTCCCTTACCGTCCCCTTCTCTCTCTCCAAACGTGTGTCCTTAAATATACAACAGGATCTATGGCAACACCTCATTTTAGCTAATGTGGCAAAGGATATTATGGCAGGGAATCTAGATGTTTGTCACTGTCACCTCAGGCATAAGGAACAACTTATTTTTGGTCACATTTCTCAATTCCACCTGTGGCCAGGGGCCCTACCCTGCGGCCTTCGCTTTTAGTTTCTCGAGTTTCTTCTGCTCGTCCTTTTGTTTTGCTTGAAAGTCTTATCCTCCTTGTCCAGCTCCTTGAACTCCTTCTTGGGCCATTTCAGGAGCTTCTTCTTGCCACCTTCGTGGCTGGACATGGCACCTGCTGCCCCTTCCCCAGGCCCTGCCTGGAAAATAAGGTTTCAAGCAAGATATTAAAAACTAGAACTTGTGTCACCAAAGAGAATTAAAGAGTTTTATTATTAGTTCTAAAGATTTTTTGTAAAGTCATCCCATCTTTCACCTATCCAGGTAACAGCAAATGGAGAAAGGAAAATGAAAAATAATCTTAAAAGCTCATCATCCTGATGTTCCTGACCTTCCATCTTCTACTAATAACATGGAAAGTTCTACAGGGAAGGCAAGTGCATCAGTTAGAAATGCTGTTGGCTAAAATTAGCAGCGAAACCAATTAATGGCAGCTAAACTCAAAGGGAATTTATTTTACTGAACAAGAGGTCTGGAGATGATTCCAGGGTTTGTTCTGAGGCTCCGTGATGTCTTCAAGGATCCCTGCCCTTGGGATCTAGGAGGACATTCTCAGCTATTGGCTTCTCATTGCCTCGTGGTTACAAGATGCTTGCTGCAGCTTTTAGGTATTTTGGCTTCCCATCAGCTCAAGGTACAATGAAGAGGCGGGGGTGGTACATAAGCACATTTATCCCTCTGAGGTTTTGTCATTTATCTGGGAAGGGAACTCCCCCAGCCAACTTCCCCTACATCTCTCTGGCCAGAAGAGGCTCCCATGACTACCTCTAACCCAACACTGTCAAAAGGGAGTGAGACAACATGATGTTTTATGAGTAATAACCTGTGCCAGGAACAGATGCCTCCCTCCCTGCGATGAATGGATTTCCACTGATTGATGTTGTTAGCCGGGTAGAAGCAGGTGATGAGCTGCTGGGGAGCCAGCACACTGTTTGCAACAAGCAAGCAATGAATGGCTGAAAGGAGGAAGAGCAGAAACAAGACTTAGGAAACCATGCACTTCTTGATTTTGCAAGAAAGAGCTCTAGTTATGCATGTTAACAGCAGTTCTGGCTGAGCTGCTGGTAGCACAGCAGAAATACATTTGTCCTGTATTCTGAAGGAAACTTGCAGGTTTGGGGTGGAAAGCCTTGCCTGGGATTCACTCTGAGCGCTTTATCTTCACGTGCTATTTGAGAAATCCCCGTGGGTGGCAATGGGCAGGGCCAGTTGACACCAGAATTTCTAAGCATTGAACAGATTTGGGTCTCCTCTTTTTCCCTCCCTCCCCACCCCAAGTGATTCAAAATCATAAGGAAATTCAACCCAAAACTACCAATACCAAAGTTTCCCCACGACTACCACCCACTTCAGTGTTTTTTGTTTTTTTTTTTAAATAACAGTATCAACTTTGTCAAAAACTTTTTTTTTGGGGGGGGGGTGACTGCAGCTTTTCTGCTGCCTTAAAGTATATGCTTAGTCTCTATTTTAAATTAAACAGTGCTGCTCATCAGGATCTCTAGCTTTGCAGTTCATCACTGGAACTCAAGATACTAAAAGAAAAAATAGTTTATCAAGGCATAGCTCTAATCAATTTCAATAGCGAAGTCAATGTATGTAAAGCACATTAAAATACTGCTTGACATATAGTGAGCTCTATATAAAGGGTTTGATGTTGTTGCTATGGATCTCAAAACTTTTTTGAAATGAAAAGACCACATAATTTACATAAAGATAGTATGCTAAAGAGAGAGCAGTGGAGAGAGGGAGAAAAGTAAGAGAACTAACCTTTTTAAGCATTCTATTCTCTATTATCTATTCTACCCCTATTCTGGATACAGGAAAGATGATACACATACATGTCTTACTACATTTAATCCTTATAACCAAAACCCAGGGGTAAGTATTATTACAGCTACTAGACCAGCGAGGAAATTGAACCTCACGAAGTTGGAGTGACTTGTGCAAGATAAGAAGTTAGCAGCAAAGCTAACTCAGGTCTGTCTCACTTAACTGAGCCATACTTTCCTTAAAAATATATGTTCTCTTTTTTTGACAGATACATGGGGTGAAAAAAAATTTTCCAGTATGGGTAAAAGCTTTAGCTGTTCACAAAAAAAGGGCATCAAATCCATTTAAACTGGATTTCTGTTGATGTCCCTAGAGGCAAGTATGGTGTAGCTTTTTAGAATAACTTGTTGATTATTTGCAGTCTTGTAATTACAAAGGTTAAAAATGTTATTCCTGTCCACAGAGAACATATGGACCAGTGGAGAAGCAGAAATGCAAACAAATAATTAATGTCCAACATGATAACTGCTACAATGGTCACATATTCAGAGTTAAATCATGGAAAAAAGAACATCCAACCTGGAAGGGGATTGGAGAAATACTCCTGGAGGACATATAGAATTGGCTTAAGGACAAATGAAAGTTTGCCAGGCACATAGTCTGTGGGCAGGCATTCCAGGCAGAGAGGACAGTCAGTGCACAGCAGGGAGGTTTTAGAGAGCTCTGGGAATTACAAATAGTTCAGAATAGCCAGCTGGTGAAATTTAAAAGTGAGTTGCAGAATATGAATCCCTAGGGAAAAGCAAGAACCAGGTCCTTGTAAAAGTGTTTGGCTTTTATTTTAATGGATAAAAATAATAATTCTGTACCATTGTGATGCCACCAGATAAGAGATGATATCAAAGTATAGTGGCCCCAAATCAATATTTTAAATATTCATGCCTGCAAAAAATTGGAGATAACCTAAATGTCTACCAATAGAGGATTGATTAAATACATTTTATATACACATAAATGAAAAACTATGCAGCTATTTAAAAAGAATGAGGCAGATCTATGGGGTTCTAGATCAGGCGGTTCCAGCATAGTCTCAACTGCTCATGACACAATCATACTTCCTCTAACGGTGGTGACCCCTTGGATGAAAATTATAAGAAAAAAACCTTATAAAAATGAAACAAAACTCTTTAGACATGGGATAGAAATTCCCTGAGGAATGTTCTAGGGAGGAGTTTGGAAGAACTCCTAGCAAGCAAAGCTAACAGTTTATTTGGAAGGTGCAAGCCCAGTGTGGTGAGGGAGACGTGAGTCCAGAGCAGGTGCAGTGCAATGTGCCAGCAAGCTGATCCAATCAAGGAACCATAAAGAGGCACAGCGCTGCACTCAGCAGAAGGGTTATAAGTATCTCTGAAGCATCTCAGAGTAGTCGTGGAAGAGAGAAAGGAGGGAAAAATTAACTGCTTGACTCCTCCTGTCTCCTGTTTCCAATTGGTCGATATTCACACTTCCCAGTTATGTCATCTGGTCCCTTCGCAGCACATGGGAATCTGGGACCTATGCCTTGTAGTGTGGTGCTTCATCCAGATCCAAAAGCAGATGTGCTGAAAGAGGACTGTAGAAAGAAGAAAGAAGGAGGCTGTTGAGGGAATTTAAAAAGGCATCTAATATTTTTATTCCAGTACATTTACTGCCTGGCTATAAGGTCAGGAAACACAGATAAATTATCTTATCATATATTATAAATCAGTAAGTTTTCTTTCTTTTTATGTGTTACCAATATTTTTAGATTTGAAGGCCACTCTATATTTTGGTATAAAACAAGTTCCAAAATGTACTCTCAGTGAAAAAAACAAGGTATAGAGCAGTATGTAGGATATTCTAACAATGGATGAAATAGAGAATATATGTATTCTTAGTTCTGCATGGAATGCCTCTGGAAGGACACACAAAAAACCAATAGCAGTATTTGTCTTTGGGAGGGGGACGTGGGTAGCAGGGGAATTGGTGAGAGAGAGACTCCCTTTTTACCATATTCCATTTTGTGCATTTCTAACTTGGTACCAGTCAAGTTATTATCTATTAATGCAAAAACTTACATTATACTGTGTCTTTGTTTATGCAGCTATAACAAAATACCACAGGCTCAGTAATTTATAAACAATAGAAATTTATCTCTCACAGTTCAGCAGGATGAAAAGTCCAAGACGAAGGAACTGGCAGGTTCGATGTCTGGTGAGGGCACCACTACGACGAGGTGAAGAAGGTCACCATCTGTGAGCACCTGCCTCCCCACATGGTATCTACGTGGATGTGCCCATCCCAGAGATCCAGAGTTGCATTCAGAAGAAAGGAAATCCACATGAGAGGAAGATCTCCTCTGCCTACCTTGGGGACATCGAGAATGCCTGTAAGAAAACCTTCCTTTCTGAGATGAGTAAAAAATGTGACGTTTTACAGTATAGTTCAAGGGAAGCTCAAGATGCAGGAAAGGTGGTTGAGGACGTTGAATACCTCAAGAGTGACAGGGGGCCGTGGCTCAACCAGGGCGATTGGACATTTCACAATTTGCGAATGCTGGTTCAGGATAAGTTGGAGATGCTGATTTATACAACCATCCCTGTCTGTCTTCCAGAAATCACGATTGGAGCTCACCAGAGTGACTAAGTCTTCCGTAAATTCAAAGAGCTTCTGGGCTGCAAGTACTGACCTGGGTACAAGGCTGACATAGGCAACAAGTGCATCTGGCTGAAGTGAACGGCTACCCTCTGCTCCGGCTGCATCTCAGTGACAAAAAGGCTTCTGGTCTGCTTGACTGCCGTGGACTCTATATAGCTTTAAAATTAGGGTGAGAAATAGTAAATGATCCAAAAATTGCACAGTAGAAGAAATGGCTTAGCAGAAAGCAGTCTGCCCTGTACTATAACTAATGGAGTTGGAGGAAACAACTTGCATTTAAAAGGTTTTGGAACCTTCCAGCTTTATTTTGAAATGATTCATAATTACCACTGGGGGAAAAAAATGGGTCTGCTATGACAGACAGCTCTTGCTAGAAGCGTGTCATTTGACCACGGCGGCTCTATGTCATGCAGTTATTGTACATTATTTCTTCAGATGTTAATAAATAAAACCACTTCTACGGAACTTCTCCCCATTACACATCTGTGCGAGTGCACATGCACATGCACACACACACACAAGGCCCCCACCTCTTAATACCATCACACTGGTGATCAAGTTTCAACACATGAATTGGGGGAGACATTCAGACCATAGTATACTGAGAAACAAATTTTTTTTTTTTGTCCTTTTTGAGACCGCCACACCACGCTCAGCCAGTGAGCACTGTGAGCGCACTGGTCATCCCTATATAGGATCCGAACCTGCGGCGGGAGTGCCGCTGTGCTCCCAGCGCCGCACTCTCTCAAGTGTGCCACTGGCTCGGCCCAGAAACAAATTTTTAATGCTAGGAAGAGCATACTGGCAGAAGTAAAGAGGGTTTCGAAGATCGTTGAAATCAACAAGTACATGTGAGCGTCAGGATACTGGAGCGGATACCCAAGTGACCATGGCAAAACAAGCCCCTGATGTGACAGCACTTACAACCCAATTGAGAAAACAATTAGCTGAGTGTTAAGGTAACCCCATGTGCTATGGAACCCTAACCAAGTCAAAACAACAAATCCTTGCATGCATACACCATCCTTAGTGCCGAAGAAATTATTTTTGTGGCAAAGCCTCTACAAAGCAGGCCTCAGTTTCTCTGAAATTTTCTTTGAA
The DNA here is from genome assembly GCF_000696425.1 of Galeopterus variegatus. Classification (NCBI taxonomy): domain Eukaryota; kingdom Metazoa; phylum Chordata; class Mammalia; order Dermoptera; family Cynocephalidae; genus Galeopterus; species Galeopterus variegatus. The sequence continues at coordinate 145,235 of NW_007730053.1, forward strand.
ATTGTTGAAGCTGAGCTAGAACAGGGGCCAGCAAACTTTTCCTGTAAAGGACAGATGGTAAATACTTCAGGCTTTGCAGACCAGACTGTCTCTGTCACAACTACTCTATTCTGCTGTTGCAACACAAAAGCAGCTGTAGACAACACATAAACAAATGAGCGTACCTGTGTTCCAATAAATCTTTACTGAAAGTTTTGGACGTCTATTGGAAATCCAAATAAAATTTTAAATTTTATATAGTTTTTACATGTCATGAAATATTCTTCTTCTGATTTTTTTCCAACTCTATAAAAATGTAAAATCCATTCTTTAGCTTGCAGCCTGTACAAAAACCTTATTTTGGACCGTATTTGGCTTGTGGCGTATACTGTGCTCACCCCTTAGTTACAATATTGCTCTTGTGTTAAAATTCCAACTCTATTCATGTAAAATCTCGACATCCCTCTAAACAATAGTTGGCACAGTGATCTAGCCCTACAAACCTACTTACGCTTCATGCTTTCATTGCTGATTGCTTGATTTGCATTTCATTTTAGTTTAAAACTTTGTGTTTGTTCTCCTTACCTCTCTTATACTTACTCTTGCTGCATTGTGTGCTGATTTGAAACGGACTCCTGGATTGCAATGAAGGTCACAAAAGAGGATTTAGTTGCTATGTGATTGCTGGTTAATTCCTTTCTGGGTGTTAGAATCACTTTTATGAGCCCCACACAATATGCCATATGGAATATCATTATGTGCTCCCTAGAGCTTCTGTTATTGCCATCTGTCTGTGACTTCCTATGTGGTTTTTTGGCAGTGGGAGATTCAGCTATCAGATATGCTTCTACAAAGCAAGTTTTGAAAACCAAATACTAAACAACATCTGCCTCTGAAGTTAGATGTATATTTTCAAGGCTTCTATGTTTGAAGCACATTAATAATGATCTCTACTGTGAGGCCACAGTTAAAAATTATGTGTACTGTAGTCCATCACCATGGTAACACTCACATGCCAGGACTGCCAACACTGTGAATCCTTCCCCAAGCAAATCTTTAAAATATCTCATGTTGACAATTCTGATATGTTACTCAGAACTTTGGCATTCTGCCTAAACGAGGCCTCTGTTTTCAAACACACCCAGAATTTTCCATCCTTAATGGTAGGAGCTATATATGTTGATTTTGTTTCCACTTTCTAATATAACACTTAGCACTTAGTAGGAGTCAGTGAATTTGTGTTGACTTGAACTGAAGT
>NW_007730053.1:147439-151848 GCF_000696425.1 Galeopterus variegatus
GCGGGAGCGCCGCCGCGCTCCCAAGCGGCGCACTGTAGCAGTGCGTCACCGGGCCGGCCCCAACCCTGCAAGTTTCTAGGTCATTTCTCCATGCAGTATCATTGAGAAGATTTTCACTCAATGTGCCGGATTATTGGTTGCAAAGATAATGGATTGTTTGTTATGTTGTACTAGTGTTTGATTATGAATGCATATAAAAATGCATGTTTTTATTATAAAGATGAATGAGATACTCAGAATAAAGCATTTTTATATGTTCAGGTGAATGCATATTCTAGATTGCCTGGGATCACCAGGTGTGGATGAAAGATCCTTGAACTCTGAGTGAGAAGATCTCGGTTTAAATCCTAGCTCTTTACAAATTCTAAAATAGGAAAACTACCATGTTTTAGTCAGAGTTCTCCAGAGAGACAGAATCAATAGGATATGTTATAATCATATGAGAGGGATTTATTAGGGTAATTAGCTCACGTGACTATGAAGAAAAGTCCCAGAATAGGCCGTCTATAAACTGGATGCCAGTAGCGTGGCTCAGTCCAAGTCCAAAGGCCTCAAAACCAGGGAAGGTGATGGTATCTGTGGCATAATCCTGCCAACAACGCCAATTGTAGAGCTAGAGCTGGGTCTGGTGCTCACAGACCCCTCAAGCCCATTCACAGACCTTTCACTTGCAGGTCTATGAGCTAGGTAACTGCCAAAAAGGTCCTTGGAGCCTTGATTGAAGAAGGAATAGTCTTTATTCAGCACACACAACACTATGAGCCAAGCAGTCCAGAGAAACTCAGAAACTCAACTGCTACCGGCAAAGTCCAAAGAAAAACTGAAACTGAGCAGCTGCAAGCAGAGTAAACATGCTCTATTGTTAGACACAAGCTCTCTGCCACCAGCCTGTTTCACAAAACTGCAGAACACACAATAGCTACACAACTAAAAAGATACATTGGTGCACATGTGCACTAACTCCACCCATAACTTGTTTACAAGAAATGTGCTGCTCGACCTCCCAGCGAGACCTGAGCCGAGGGAGCCTGAGTAAATTATTCTATTTTCCCCACAGTGTCCTTGGTGTAAGTTCTGGAACCCAAAAGCTAAAGAGTCTCGAGCTCTGATGTCCATGAACAGTAGAAAAGAGTGTATCCCAGCTCCAGTGGATGAGAGAGAGCTTCACCTCTTTCCTCTGTCTTTTGTTCTCTCTGGACCCCCAGCAGATTGGATGGTTCCCACCCACACTGAGGGTGGGTCTTTCCCACCCAGGCCACTCAGACTCTAATACTAATCTCTGCTGGAAACACCCTCATGGACACACCTAAAAAGATTGCTTTACCAGGTTTCTCAGCATTCCTTCATCTAACCAAATTGACACCTAGAATTATCCTTCACAGACCACTTACCATCTCAGATCTATTTTGGTCTCTGTGAAACCAGATCAACAATTCCTGCCCTGTTACCTCAAAGAACTAATATAAGAATTGACCAAGATAGTGTAAATGACAAAAACTTACAAATAAAAACTCACAAGTGAAAAGATAGGATTTATTCATTCACATGCACTTTTGATGCCCAGCAAGGGAGAAGCACTGAGGAATACAGAATGTGGAAAACAAAGACAAAACATTTTGAAAGGCAAACAAATGAGTGGCCTACATAGAGAGGTTGCAGAAGTAGTCATCAAGATGAGCGAGCATGGGCCGGCCCAGTGGCGCACTCGGTAGAGTGCGGCGCTTGGGAGCGCGGCAGCGCTCCCACCGAGGGTTCGGATCCCATGTAGAGACCAGTCCGCTCACTGGTTGAGCGCGGTGCGGGCGCAACACTGAGGGTTGCGATCCCGTTGCCGGTTGCGGTACGGGCGTGACACCGAGGGTTGCGATCCCGTTACCGGTCACGAAAAAAAGACAAAAAAGGAAAAAAAAAAAAAAAAAGATGAGCGAGCATAAGAATCAGGTGGAGGTCATGTTAAACATGCAGATTCCTGTGTCCCCCCAGAGACATTCTGTTGTGATAGGTCTGAGTTCTGGCAAGGGGATTTAGAGATTTAACAACCTCCTCAGGAGATTCTGATGCATGTGGTCCATGAACCAGACTTTGAGAATACCAACTTATGGCTTAGTGGGGAAGATAGAAAAGAAAACTAATGATTAATTTCGTATTAATTTTAGATCTCCAAAACAAGCCTGCAATGGTTAGTTAGGATGGTGTTCACAAGTTGTGAGGAAGTAGGAAATCTGTGAGGTGCTGAGATCAAAAGGGTGCCACAACCGTATAATGGTGTGTTCTTCCCTTACTGCCCAGATTTTCTGTTCTTCCCACAAGTGACTAATCCTAGACCTCTTTCAAGAGTTGGCATATTTGTTACTTGGGTTCTATGTGTGAAAAAGAAAAAAAATGCAATGGCTTATACAAGATAAAGACATTTATTTTTCTTACTTATAAATGGGTCCAACCAGGGCTGGGATGGTTGCTCCACAAAGGTGCTGGGGATCTGCCAAGAGGCTTTTTGCTCACTGTTCTATCATCCCCAGGGTGTGGCTCTCGTAACCTCACTGTCCACCATGACAACTATAGCACCACCAGTCACAGCACCTTTCCAGGCAGCAAGATAGAGACAAGAAAGGACAAAGGAAGAAGCAGCTGTCTTTTACAGAGGCTTCCTGAAGGTTTCCATGCCTTTCTGCCTAAATCTCATTGGCCAAAACTTAGTAATATTGGCTCATCTAGCTGCAAGGAGGTGCAGAAATTTGTTATTTCTTAGGCAACCACATGCCAAGATAAAAATCAGTGTTTTGATTACTGAGGAATAAGGAGAGAGTGAATACTGAGGCAGGCAGCCAGCAAACTCAGGCCCCGGGGGTTTCACTGTGCCTGGGCCTGGGCCACAATGGCTCCAGCCACTGCCTGATGTCAAAGCACCATGAGAACTGGCTCAGCAGAGAAAAGCCGGTGGGGCTCATGGGCAACTAACTGGTGGAAGACTAGCTCAGGGATTGCCAGACAGATTTTCTAAGTTTGTGGTGTCTAAGAGCCTTAGGAGCTCTGTCTTCTAAAGTTCCTTTCCCTCACAATACCTGTATCTACAAAAGACAGAGAGAGATGACTCTTTTGAACAGGGTTCAAATCCCAGATTTGAGGCTAAATCTGTGACCATTGGTTGGTAACTTGGCTGCTAAAGGATTTTGTTTTTATTTCTCAAAGATGGAAAATGATTTAGCTACCTTCCCCATGGAGTTGTTTTGTTCATCAAATGATGTATTTGAGGTGTTTTTAAACTTTGGGGTGACATTCATATGTAAATTACTTTGAAAAAAATTCATCAAGTATATGTTAAGGATTAATGAAAGTATTTGAATTATTTAAATCTGATTCATAATCCTAAATCTTTAATTTAAAATTTTCTATTAGCAGGTGATATGAATAATTAACATTTCTCATTTAATCTGAGGGAAGTTTCTCCCACTGAATTTTTAATAAAACTTCCAAATTATGAACATCTCAGCTATTGCCTCCAGTTCTTTCTGATTCATATGGCTCATCAACACTAGAAATCATCTCTCTCAAAACCGATCATCTTGTCATTTCTTCTTTATATCAGATTCAGGTATCTTTCTTTAGTGACACCCCTTCCTTTTTTTTTTTTTTTTGTCTTTTTCCGTGTCCGGCAATGGATCGCAACCCTCAGTGTTGCTCCCGCGCCTCGCTCAGCCAGTGAGCGGGAACCGGTCTGTATGTGGGATCCGAACCCTCGGGCGGGAGCGCCGCCACGCTTCCCAAGCAGCGCACTTATCCAGTGCGCCACCAGGCCGGCCCCACACCCCTTCCTTTTATAAGTATATTTTAGGTGCAACTGAACAGAGGAGGGGAAAACACACACAACCACGGTGACTGGTCTCACTTTAATGGGTGAAGATTGATGACCAGGGCACCCTTTAATGCTGTCTCTGCCTTTCATTCCTCCAGATGACTATTCGCACCCTCTGTCTCCTCAAACTTCCTGTAGCTCCTCACACTAAGCTCATTATCTGGGTCTTGCTCTCCAAATAACTAAGAAAATAGAAGCCACTAGATGAGAACTCGCTCTGATCTGCACACCTGTCCATACCCATGTACCCCACCTTCTCTCCTGTTAGAAGGGACACCTGTGGGCCGGCCCATGGCTCACTCGGGAGAGTGTGGTGCTGATAACACCAAGGCCCCGGGTTCGGATCCCATATAGGGATGGCCGGTTGGCTCACTGGGTGAGCGTGGTGCTGACAACACCGAGTCAAGGGTTAAGATCCCCTTACCGGTCATCTTTTTTTTTAAAAAAAAAAGGGACACCTGTATTCCTAGCCAAGGCCAACCGCCACTTGTCCATTATTCCCCATCCCCTCTCACCTACTCAAGCACTTTGTTCTAGAAATTCTTCTCTCTCTCTC
>NW_007730053.1:152334-155255 GCF_000696425.1 Galeopterus variegatus
GACAACACCGAGTCAAGGGTTAAGATCCCCTTACCGGTCATCTTTTTAAAAAAAAAAAAAAGGGACACCTGTATTCCTAGCCAAGGCCAACCGCCACTTGTCCACTATTCCCCATCCCCTCTCACCTACTCAAGCACTTTGTTCTAGAAATTCTTCTCTCTCTCTCATGCATTGTCAAAAGTTCCCCCAAACCCATGGATCCTATCCATATACAAACATGCTGTTATTTACAAAAACCAGAAAACCCTTTCTTGACCTCACTTCCTTTCCAAGTACTACCCTATTTTTCTCCTTTTCTTTGAAGCTAAGCTTCTTGAAAGAGGTTTTAGTACTCAAGGTCTCCAATTGCTGCCTCTCGAACCCACTGAAATTGGGCATTCATGGACACCATTCCATCAAATCTGCTCTGGTCTAGGTCACCGACATCTTGCACCTGGCTAAATCCAATGGCAATTCCCAGTCCCGTCCTGAGGTAACTTACCAGCAGCACGTGATGCTTGTTACTCTCTGCTCCTGAAGTCCTGTGTCCACCTGGCTTGTGGGCTTCCACACACCGTCTTCCCACCTGCATCACCCATCTCGTCCCCGGCTCACTCCAAGTCAGCTACACTGGCCCCCTTGCAGTTCCTGGAGCAAACCAGGAATGATCTCGTCTCAGGGCTTTTTTTCTTTTTTTTTTTTTTTTGGTAGCTGGACAGTAACGGGATCAAACCCCAGACCTTGATGTTATCGGTACCACAATCTAACCAGCTGAGCTAACCACCAAACCTCAGGGCTTTTTAACCAGTGTCTTTTTCCAGGATGCTTTTCCCTAGATATTTATGTAGCTTTTGCCCTCCCTTTCTTTATTTTTCCCAACTTTACTGCTTTATTTTTCTCCTTAACACTTATCATTATCTCATCTACCATATGTCATTATCTACTTTGCCCACAGTAAGCTCTACAAGGCACGAATTTTTGTCTTTTTCATTCATAATTCTGTCCCAGTGCCTAAAATAGTTCCTGACACATAGTAGCTGCTCAATAAACATATGTTAAATAAACAGTAATAAACCCTTTATTGTTGAAAACATTTTGGGAAATATGTTTTTGTGTAGCTGACATTTCATCTAGTATTAATAAGTTCATGTATAGCTGTGTATCACCAGACTTTAAAGAACAATTGGAGGTAGTCTGAATGCCCAGACCGGAAGTGTGTCTCTATTTATTTTAGTCGAGAGCTTGGTTTATGCCAGATATTTTATGCAAATTATATCTCATTTATTCTTCCTGAAAACACTTTAAAGAAGAAACTACACTCATTTTACAGAAGAAACAGAGGCATTAGGAAAATCATAAATTGCTCAAGAACTCCGACTGGCAGGTGACAGGGCTGGCATTTGGACACAGGTAGTCTGACTGAAAACTCCACATTCCACACACCGTGCACATTAGTCATGGCCAAGTAAGACGGCTCAGAACTAGCTCAGCAACTGCATTCTCATTATTTATCTTAGAATAGTTCCGATGTATATACACATAGTTATAAAATAGTCTTATACGAATGAAACTCAGAGTTCAGAATTCTGCTGACATTTAAGCCCTTATATATGCAAGACTCTCAGCTGGGCTCCGTATTTGTTCAGCCAGGTTGGGGATGCATTAGTGTTCTTGCCTTATGCTTAAAACTCTCCCCTCATCCAAATTGTGCTCATCTATCAAGGGCCAGCACAAATATCACCCTCTCTATTAAGCCAAAACCATGAACCATGAGACTAATTTATAGCTCTCTTGCGGCTCCTACCTAACACTGATTTGATTTATGGGGTTTTGTGTACGTATCACTTCTCCCATGTAAACTGTAAACCAGTGAGCAGGGACCAGGCCACAGCACTGTGCACAAGAGCCGACTTGTGCTTAAAGAACGGACCCTGGATCCATGTTGTCGCCTTCATTCACCTTTCATTCATTTAATAACTATCAAGCACTGGCCCTGGCCGGTGCCCTATCCTAAGCATGGGTGATATAGCAGTGGACAAGAAAGACCAAAGTATTCTCCAAATAGAGCCCCGTTCTAGTGGTGGAGACAGACGGTGAAAACATACACAGTGAGAAATGCTTCGTAGACTTGGAAGAGAGATGTGAGAGGACTGAGTGGCTCCTTTGAACTCGGCATTGAATGAAGTCCTCCCCTGCATGACATTTGAATGGCGTCAGGATGAGAAGGAAGCAACTTCTTCAAGAACTTGAGGCTGAGAGCTCCAGATGGAGGAAACAGCGAGTACATAGACCAGGATAGGACGAGCCTGGAGAGCTCCAGAAGCAGAAGGGGCCCAATGTGGCCAAAACTGAGAGAGCAAAGGAAAGCAGGAGAAGAGGCAGATACTCAAGAAATGGAATGTATTTTCAAAAAATAAATTAACTCTGGAGAATACAGCACATACCATCACTTAGTGAGAAAGAGTTATGTCATTGTTTTAAAGACAGGTTCATTTCTGCTGCATTATGCTTTAGAATCTATATTATGTTAATTATACAATTGTACATTATCTAACAAGCCAAGACGCCATCAATAATTACAGAGCAATGAAACATTTTTCAGGTCCCAGAACATCCTTGGTATATTTCCATGTGGCACATGTGCCAAATACTGCTCCATACTGTCACTTCAACAAGCCAAGACGCCATCAATAATTACAGAGCAATGAAACATTTTTCAGGTCCCAGAACATTCTTGGTATATTTCCATGTGGCACATGTGCCAAATACTGCTCCATATTGTCACTTCAGATTTCTTTTTTTTTTTTTTTCCTTTTTGTCTTTTTTCGTGACCGGCAACAGATCGCACCCCTCAGTGTCGCGCCCATACTGGACTGGGACTAGCAACGGGATCGCAACCCTCGGTGTTGTGCCCGCACCTCACTCAGCCAGTGAGCGGCCGG
>NW_007730053.1:155943-158280 GCF_000696425.1 Galeopterus variegatus
TATTACTAGCATATATATTGTTACAAATCGTAATTATTCTTTATGCCCCTTGTCCAATCTCTCCCTTTCCACCATTCCTTCCCTCCTCCCCCTCTAATTACCCTAGATTTCTTCTCTCCTTCTGAAAGAATAATGGTTACTCTGTTGATTTGTTGCCTAGATGATCTGTCCAGTGCTGAGAGGTGTGTTCAGGTCCCCCAATGTTATCATAGAGCAGATGCTTCTTCTGTCACTCTGAAATAGGCTTTGTGGAGAGAGACATCCTCTCCTTTATCTCTGCGGGTGACTCTCCTTGTGTCAATGCACTCCAGTGGCTGGTGGACCATCTGCATGGCAGTTGTGGCATCTAGACACTTTTGTGGCAGCCATGGTTATTGTGGTGGCTGTGGTGGGCCACCCACATAGAGGTGATGTTTTTGGCATGCTCCTTGGAGCTGGCAGTGTGCCTGGTTGTGGGGAGTGTCTGGTCCCCAGATCCAAGCCCTGGGGCCCCGGGAAGGCCCCAAGGTGCTGTTGCAGTGTGCCTGGTTGTGGGAGGGGTTTCTGGTCCCTGGATCCATGTCTGGGGCCCCCGGGCAGGGCCCTGAGGCACTGGTGGTGTGCCTGGTTGTGGGTGGGGGGGAGTCCAGTCCCTGGATCCATGCCCTAGGCCCCTGGGCAGAGCCCCAAGGTGCTGTTGGTGTGCCTGGTTGTGGGAGGGGGTCCTGGTCCCCTTCTCCAGGCCTCAGGTCCTTTGGCAGACCCCAAGGCACTGGTTGTGTGCCTGGGCTGGAACTAATTTTTTGTCCTTTGCTTACTTCTAACATGGGGGAACTTCCTGTGGGAACCAGTACTTGAGCTGAGCTGTGTGGTTGAGCTAAATTGCTGCTTTGCTGCTATTTCCCTAGAGAAAGCTTTCTGTGCAGCTCAGGGTTTAATGGCTGACCTTATAGGTACTTCCAGTTCTCCAGAGACTTGGTGCACCTGTGTTGTGTAGAAACTCTGATCTGGGCCTGAGTTTTTTCATCAAACTGCACCCATGCAATTCTGCATTCCCAACCAGTCTCCTCCGAGTGGTCCTGTGCTGATTGGGGGGTGGGATGGCTGTCCTTGCTGTGTCCCAGTGTTCTCCTGGTGGGCCCATCTCCCCCACTGCCCATGCTCCAAACACTTCCCATGGGACAGGCCCTGCACTGGCTTCCTTTTTTTAGCTGTTCTTGCTCCTCCCTCCTGCATGGGTCCATGGGAACTAATAAGTGGTCTTGCTGTCCTGGGGGCCACTGAGGTCCTCTTCTCCCCTGCCGCCTCCAAGCAACTCCATCTGAAGGGCACAGCTGTGGCTTCTGCCGGCTCCTGCTCCATGCACACAGCAGCTCAAGCCATAAAGCAGCCATGGCCCGAAATGCTCCAAGCAGTTTTTTCTTTCTCTCATCATGGTTTCTCCCACCTTCATGAACTCCGTAGGTCTCTCCTCCTCTTCCCCTGAGCTCTAGCAGCCCCAACTTAGCTGATGTTACATTTTTATAGTTGTAAATTGGTTGATTTGTGGGAGAGAGTGATGCTGGGGACTGTCTATTCTGCCATCTTTCCAAGCTACTCCACTTCAGATTTCTTAACTGTAGGGAGTGCTGACAATAGATGAAATTAATTTATTAATGCAAAATTTCTTTTATTGTGCAGATTATCTGAGTATGATAAATGACTTAGAAAAATGCTGCTCAAGATGTTGCCTGCAACAGTGCCGATGTGTGAGCTACTTGTTACCTGTCTGCTGTGAAATAACTACAGAAATTGAGAATAAGTAATGAGAAACTTTCAGAACAATTTTATACCTCCATGTGATCCAAGCAAGTGACTGATGTTAACAAATGTGGTTTTCAGTTTAGTTTTTGTGTAGAATTGTGTTCTGATGACAATGATAGAACTATTTCGGAGTGGTTATTAATTATTATTTAAGAGCTTGGACTGTTTCCTTCATCAGGAAAGTCTTGCTATGAAAAAAACATGTCAGCTTAACTAAGCAAAGTTCTTATGATATAAGAAATATGAATTATGTAGAGGCTAATGTGTTAAATTCAAGATTATTCTCTATTATTTTATAATATGGAAGCTAATCACAAACAACTGTTTATGCATACTGAGATATGATGGCTACTGAGGGGAAAAATCTGTTGAAAATGTTTAAACTGTAGAGTAAACTTTTGGTGTTTCTGCCAGATAAAGAACCAGTTTCCCAACTCTTAGGGACATAAAAAAAGACATCCATACTTTCCTATTGTCCGATATCTTCATACTTTTAATAATCTTAATACTCCATGCAAGGAAGGAAACAATATTGTTTTTTTTTTTTTTTTTTTT
>NW_007730053.1:158712-162150 GCF_000696425.1 Galeopterus variegatus
AATACCATCAATCAAGTGGTGGTGATGAACAAGTATTTCACATCTGTGAAAAGTTATCAACAATTTATGAATTTGATACATTTTGAATTATATTTTCCTCATAGGAGAACTTCTTTGATCTAGAATCTGTTTTTTTCATTCAAAGATGATATAAATTTACTCAAAATTTGTTTAAAAAATTGTGAAAACTGGTTACCAATGAAGGATTGAAGATAAATTATTTTGGATAATTGTTAATAAATTCCTTGATCTTGCTAAAATTACTCTAATGTCTCTTTTCTATTTCTGTCAGTACATCCTTATGACACTGTTTTCTCTATGCTATGGTTTGAAGGTGTCCTCCAAAAGTTCATGTGTTGGAAACATGGTCCCCAACATAAGAGGACCCAACATCACTTTTAAGAGGTGATTGGGTATGGGGCTCCACCCTCATGAATGGATTAATGCCACTGTCACAGGAGTGCCTTGGTTATAAAAACAAGCTTGCTCTTGCACTACCACCTATCTGCTATGGGATGACCCTTGCCAGATGCCAGTGCCATGTTCTTGGACTTCCCCGCCTCCAGAACTGTGAGCCAAATAAACTTCATTTCTCCATAAATTATCCAGTCTGTGGTATTCTGTTATAGCAACAGAGAATAGACTAAGACACTCTGCTATGAGTGTTATTAAAACAAAATGTAGAACCAATTTAGACTTATCCTCTGTAAGTAGTGTTATTGCCAGCCAAACCATATTAGCTAAATTAACAAGCAAGAAGCAAGCTCATATTTCACATTAAACACTTTAAATACCAATATGCACATAGATATTTGTTCGAAATGTTTGTTCATTTGCATACTGATGTTTAACATGAAAAATAATTATTTCCTTCATAAATTTTTGGGCTATAATTGCAGAACAAAAATTATAATCAAAGTCACTCTTCATATTAAATGGCTGTATGCATACTTCCAACGAACAATGTGTACAATTTTATAGTTCTTTTCTTTTTTTCCCATATTATGGCTTTTTGACTATGTTTATTTAAATGTAATTTATGTCTGTTGACTCTATTAATAAAAAATAGGGCTTTTATTTTGTATACTTTTTTATTTCATTTTTCTCATACTTCACTTTTATTGAATTTCCAAAGGTTTCTGTTTGTGACAAATTAGAAAGAAAAATTAACAAACAAACAAAACACTTGTTCTACACCACCACGTTTTCTGAGAAGCAGTGGCTTAGAGGGCACTCTATATGTTGTTGTAAATTTAACTAAACATAACTTACTTCTTTGTTGATTGACTAAAATCTTTTTTATTTCTGAACCAATTCCATAGGCTTCCAGAGTGAGTAAACACTACATATTAGAAAAAGCAACTTAAGTAAAAAATGAAAAGTTATTTGCTCTAAAGATATTTTTATAGCTAACGAGTCAGTACTTAGAAACTACAGAAAAGTGGTTCCTTGAACTTGAGGTTTAGAAATGTTTCTTCTCAGACCATAGATTACTTCTGCCTGTTTTTGACATTCATGTGAATGGAACTGTACAGTTTCTTTTCTTTTGGGTCTAGCTTCTTTCACCGAGCATTGTGGCTGTGAGGTTCACCCAATTGTTATTTATAGCAGTAGTTTGTTCTTTTTCATTGCTATTTATTATCCCATTGTGTGACTATACCACCATTTATTTACCCATTCTACTGCTGATGGGCATCTGTCTTTGCAGGCTATTACAGATCGTGCTTTTATAAGCATTCTTGCACATATGTCTTTTGGTGCACATAACACTCGTTTCTTACAGGTATTTTCCCAGGAGTGGAATCCCTGGGTCATTGGATGTTTAAGTTTAGCTTTAATAGATACTGCCAAGGAGTTTTCCAAAGCAGTGTGCTGATTTACAGTCACACTAGTAATACACATGAGAGTCTCAGGTACTCTATCGCCTCTCAAATATTTGATATTGGCCGTCTTTTAATATTAGCCATCCTAGTAGGAGCGTAATGGTATCTCACTGTGCAAATTCCTGGTGATAATCTACAACCAAAATATTCAGTAAGCTGTTTATTACTGGTCTGCATTATGCAAAGCACTGAAATTTTGGAGTTTTTTTGCAGGGGGGTGCTTAAAACAATAATCATTTACTATCTCACAGTTTCTCTGAGTCAGGGATTTGGGAGTGGCTTAACTGGGTGGTTCTGGCTCAGGGTCCCTCTTGTTGTGGTCAGGATATTTGCAGGGGTGACAGTCGTCTGCAGACTTGACTGAGATTGCAGGATCATCTCCCGAGAAGACTAATTCACATGGTTGGCTGGGGCCTCAGTTTCCTACCACATGTGCCTTTCCAAGGCTTCTTTAGAGTCTTCATGACATGGCAGTTGGCTTCCCGCAGAACAAGTGACCCAAGAGAGCAAACAGGAGGTCACAGACATAGCCCTTGATATTGTACAGTCGCTTCCACTTTATTCTATCCATGAGAAACAAGTTACTAAGTCTTACCCATACTAGGGATGGGAGTGAAATTTCACCTCTTGAAGATAGAATAACAGAGTTTGTGGGCCAATAAATTTTATGCTGTTGACGCTAATAAAAACTTGGACGTGTATTTTTTTATTTTAATTTTTATATTTTATATCTACACATTTAATTTTATATTTTAATTTGTATGTCAACTAATTCTCTCTCTCTCTCTCTTTTTTTTTTTTTTTGTACTTTGTGATGGTATCAGTCTGCAATCCATTGGAAATTTTTTTAAAGTCTCTTCATCACAGATAGTCTGAGAGGCACTGAAATATAAAATCATCCCACAAGGCCGCAGAAAGAATGAGGCCTAGGCCAGGAAACTGGGTGGAAAATAAAACATATTTTAAAACGTAATTTGTTCACCCTTGGGATGGGGTAGATCGTCCAGGGAAGCGGAGGGAAAAGGAGCTTGCTGTTTGTTGGCAGTGCCCTCCCTCCTTATGCAAGCCCTGGCCTTGGGGAGGGAACCTTTTATCAACAGGCCCAGGCAAATCGAGGCTCATATCAGACAGTTTTGCTTAAGGCTTTGAAACTTTCAACTTATGTTCTGATTCCATACTTACCACTACTGTCTGATGACTTAGCGTCCCATCAGGCTGTGCTGACTGGGCTGCTAAAACAAAATACCATAGACTGCGTGGCTTATAAAAACAGCAATTTATTCCCCACTGTTCTGGAGGCTGGAAGTCCAAGATCAAGGTGCCAGCAGATATGTTGTCTGGTGAGCCCCACTCTCTGGTTCATAGATGGCACCTTCTAGCTGTGCGCTCACAGGATGGAAGAGGTGAACGAGCTCCCTCGAGCCTCTTTGAAAGGGCACTAATCACATTCATGAGGCCCAGCCCTCATGACCCCATCACCTCCTAAAGACCCCACCTCCTAATACCATTGCTCTGGGGATTAGGTTTTAACATATGAATTTGGGTGGGAAACAAA
>NW_007730053.1:162517-166248 GCF_000696425.1 Galeopterus variegatus
TCACTAAGCATCAGGGAGATGCAAATTAAAACCACATTAAGATATCATCTCACACCAGTTAGACTGGCCATTAACAAAAAGACAGAGAATAACAAATGCTAGTGAGGATGTGGAGAAAGGGGAACTCTCCTACATTGTTGGTGGGACTGTAAATTGGTGCAGCCATTATGGAAAATAGTATGGAGTTTTCTGAAACAACTACAGATGGAACTGCCATACAACCCAGCAATCCCACTGCTGGGTATGTACACAAAGGAATGGAAATTATCATGTCGAAGGGATACCTGTGCTCCCATGTTCGTCGCAGCTTTATTTACAATAGCCAAGACTTGGAACCAACCTAAATGTCCATCAATGGATGACGGGATAAGGAAAATATGGTATATATACACACTGGAATACTACTCAGTCATGAAGAAGAATGGAATCCTGCCATTTGCAGCAACATGGATGAGCTTGGAGAAAATTTTGTTGAGTGAAGTAAGCCAGACAAGGAAAGAGAAATACCGCATGTCCTCACTCATAAGTGGGAGCTAAAAAATAAACAAATAAATAAAAAAGAAGGAATGAAAGACACAACAATCACAAGAATTCACTGAACTTCAAAAGGAGAGAATAGAACTGTGATTACTAGAGGTGGGAAAGGGGGAGTGGGTGGGGAGATTGGCAAGAAATTGGTAAAGGGTCACAAAGAATGATTACGTTTTGTAATGATAAATATGCTAATTATCCCGATTTAATCATCACATATTGCACACAGTTATTGATATCAACTCTGTACCCCACAATTATGTATAATCAATTATGTTTCAATTTTTAAAAGTGTATGTGTATTTATTAACACATTAAATAACAAATCAGAGGTGGACTGAAATTTGAAGTGGTGATAAGTGTAAGTGAAATTTTGATATATCTATACAACTATAATGTGATATGAAATTATCTGTGAATTTCTATTATGATAAAATTACAGATACTGCTAAAGCTACTGAGGTTTATTGCTTCATGAATAACTGAAGTAAATGCTAAAGTCCAGTTAGAGATTAGTGAAAATACATACGTAATATTTTCCCATCCAAATTCACAGGTAGTGTAACCAACTCTCTTGGTTTGCTGGGACTAAAGGATTTTCTGGGATGGCGGGCTGAATTTCAGTGATAATATGGGGAAAGTTCCAGACAACCAGATCAAGTTGGTCAAACTATCACAGGTCCTCTGAATTCTAACCATATATCACTTAAAGATTCTCAGGCTAAGAACTCCCAGCCTGATAGAAGCCAATATATTTCTAAAGGGAATTCAGAAGAGGTGTCTTAGTCCACTTGAGCTGCTTTAACAAAGTGCCATAGGTTGAGTAGCTTATAAACAACAGAAATTTATTTCTCACAGTTCTGGAGGCTGGAAATCTGAGAACAGAGTGGTGGCAGCATGGCTGGTTCTGGTGAGGGCCCTCTTCTGGGTTGCAGACAGCTGACTTCTTGTTATGTCCTCACAGGGTAGAAAGACAGCTAGCTAGCTGTCTGGTCTCTTCTTATAAGGGCACTAATCCCATTCTTGAGGACCCCACCCTAAGACCTAATTACCTTCCAAATTCCTTATCTCCATATACCATTGTGTTGGAGGTTAAGATTTCAACACATGACTGTTGTGGAGACATAAACATTCAGTCCATTGCAAGAGGATAAATGTATATTGAGATTATTCTTGAAATTAGAATTTTTTTCAACTTAAAGAGATCCTCAGAGAAATGGAGGCCCAGAGAAAATCATGAATTGTCAAAGTCCCACAAATAGTTTTTGACAGATTTGGAATTTGAATTCTAAATTTTGTTTGAAACATCTAAATTATGAATGGAAATGCTTAGCATTACTAATAGATACCTTATTAACTTGAAGGAATTAGGTTTTATACTGAAAATGACAGGACTAACTACTAGCATCCTTTCAAGTTAATGCCTGGAATATTCTAGGAAAACATTGTGGTAATAAAATAAAATTTCTTTTTTAAAATAATTAATTAATTAATTAATTTATTATTATTATTATTTTACATTCTAAGATGTTGCAGAACAGTTGGGGGCAGGGGGAGAAGAGAAGGGGGAGAGGAAAAAGGTGGGAGGAGGAGGAAGGGGGTGTGGTCAAGGCCCATGGCACCCCCCTCATTCCCACAGAAGAGCCCTGGGGGCTTCTGGCAGCAGCTTTGTTGTCACTGGGCTGGATGTGGACACTGGGGGCATGGCTGAGACCTCAGACCCCCAACCCCAGCTTGGGAGCCCCAGGCACTTCCATTTATGGCTTGGTGGTCATAGGTGGGCTGGATACAGATGTTGGGGGGTGTGGCTGAGGCCCCTGGCCCTTCCTCTACACTGGCTTGGGAGCCCCAGAGCTTCTTGTCCTTCTAGGTTTTATAGGTGTTCTTTGATGCCGTTAGACCTTTACTGGGTAATATCAGAACTTTGATCTGTGAGGTTTTTGTTTCTTCTTTCAGTTTTGTGTTGGATTATCTGCTGCTCCAACCACTTAAACTCTGCACTGGAACTAATTTGCTGTGCTTTGGTTACTTCCAAAATGGGGGAACTTTCTGTAGGAACCAGTACTTGAGCCCTATGGTTGAGCTAAATTTGCTACTTTGTTGCTGATTCTCTGAGAAGGCTTTTTGTGCAGCTCAGGGCTTAATTGTTGACCTTGTAAGCAGTTCGGGGTCTTGTGAGATCCATTACACCTGGGTTGTGTGGAAACTCTGTCTGGGCCTGAGTTTTTTCAACAATCTGTATCCCCTGCAGTTCTGTATTCCTGACCAGTCTCCACTGAGTGGTCCTGTGCTGACTGGAGGGCAGATCAGCTGTCCATGCTGTGCCCCAGTGTTCCCCCAGTGGGCCCGTCTCCACCACTGCCTGTGCTCCAAACACTTCCCATGGGATGGGCCATGTGCCAGTCCTTTGTGATGACTCACTGGCCTCTGAGTGGCTCATTTTTTCAGTTGTCTGTGGCCCCTTGCACCTATGTGGGTCCACAGTAACCCTGTTAGTGGACTTGCTGACCTGGAAGCCACCAAGGCCCTCTTCTCTTCTGCCGCCTCTAAGCAACCTCATAAGAGGAGCACAGCTGTGGCTTTTATCAGCTCTTGATTCGTGTGCTCACCAGGGCCAGTCTTGAAGAAGCTGGGACTCAAAATGGTCAGAGAGGTCCTTTCTTTCTCTCATCATGGCTTTTCCTGCCTTCATGCACTCCGTAGGTCTCTCCTCCTCTTCCCCTGAGCTCTAGCAACCCCAACTTGGCAGTCATTGCCTTCTTTTTTTTTTTTTTTTTTTAAGGATGACCGGTAAGGGGATCTTAACCCTTGACTTGGTGTTGTCATCACCACGCTCAGCCAGTGAGCGAACCGGCCATCCCTATATGGGATCTGAACCCGGGGCCTTGGTGTTATCAGCACTGCACTCTACCGAGTGAGCCATGGGCCAGCCCGTCATTGCCTTTTAATAGTTGTAAATTGGTTGATGGTGGGAGAGGGTGATGCTGGGTACCATCTATTCCACCATCTTGATTGGAAGTTCCACATAAAACAAAATTTCATTGGAGGCTGGATTTCTCATAACTGCAGGGTACCAATTAGTGGCTTGATAAGTTGGATTTTTAAAAAAATCCCCTGTTTTTAAATGCAGTACTTTAATAATTTATAATTTATTATTTGTATTCCACAGATTTATCATGGTTTTCGTAAGTAGAAAGAAA
>NW_007730053.1:166671-168708 GCF_000696425.1 Galeopterus variegatus
CCTATATGGGATCCGAACCTGGGGCCTTGGTGTTATCAGCACTGCACTCTACCGAGTGAGCTATGGGCCAGCCCATCATTGCCTTTTAATAGTTGTAAATTGGTTGATGGTGGGAGAGGGTGATGCTGGGTACCATCTATTCCACCATCTTGATTGGAAGTTCCACATAAAACAAAATTTCATTGGAGGCTAGATTTCTCATAACTGCAGGGTACCAATTAGTGGCTTGATAAGTTGGATTTTTTTAAAAATCCCCTGTTTTTAAATGCAGTACTTTAATAATTTATAATTTATTATTTGTATTCCACAGATTTATCATGGTTTTCGTAAGTAGAAAGAAAAACTCAGCATTGGAAGGTATGGGTTCAGTTTTTGTTTCTGGCACTTATAGGCTATGTTACCTTAGGCAAATGACTTAATATCTCTGAGTCTTGGTTGTCTCATCCCTAAAATGGGAGTAATCTTTGTACAACTCAATGTTATTAGAATGAGCCTGACAGATGTCACCAGTAGTCTGACAAAGCCACGAGCGATTGCCAGAATTCAGTTGGATATCATTTTAATGTCTATATGAATTATGTGAACCTAGAAAGTATATGAATAAGTTAATGATACCCACGGAATTTTAAGTGCTTTAAATGTCAGCCAGAAGATATTGGAATATTAAAACCCCAAAGTGAAAAATTTTACATGTGGCCAGTGTGGCTTGCAAACTTTGGGAGTAGATAAAACAATTAGCTGATATATAAACTGAATCCAGCCAAGTGGACCATGTAACATCTCTCCCCCTTGAAGCTGTGGAGTCACTAGCCCAGAACCTTCAAATAGGTTCAAGGTGTTTAGAAAAAAGAGAGAGAATGTCCTATCTGGGTCACCGACAAAAACCCAGTCAGCAGATGGGTTGGGTCATTTTATAACCTCAAGCAAGCAAAGAGAGCAACTTCAAATATTACACGAAAAGGTAACCACGCTTTCCTCCAACTTAGGAAGAACACCCGAGGTGTTTCTTAGTGGGTTAGCATCTCTCACCCCTGGGAAGGTTTAGAATTAAGAAGAGAATTACCCAAGCGAATGAAGCACTTCATGTTAACATTTTAATGTGGAAGAATCGATACACATTTGCAACAAAGGCGGGGATTCCACCCTTCTCCACCTGTGTCTCTTCTGGTCAGAGACATTTCCCAAGGGTTAAGAGCTTTGATTATCACATTTGAATAAGCATGGGATTTAACGCTGCTACCATCTTTTTCCAGATCTGTAGTAAGTTCTCTGATCCTTCTAAGCCTCAGTTTTCTCATCTGTATATTATCCACCTGACAGCATTGCCATTAAGGATTAGAGAGCACATGTAGAATGCTGTCACAGAATAAGTGCTTAATAAGCAGTAGCTGCTCTAGTTATCTATTGCTAAGTAGCAAACCACTCCAAAAACTTCATGGTGCAAAGCAGCAACCTTTTTTTATACTTATGGATTCTGTGAATCAGGAATTCAAAAATGGCACAGCAAGCACAACTCTTCTCCATGATGTTGAGGGTCTCAGTTGGAGTGACTTGAATGACTGGGGGCTGGAATCCACTTCCAGGGTGGCTGCTTCACTCACACATCCTATGCCTCAGCTGGGCTGGCTAAAGAAAGGGCTCAGCTAGGACGGTTGACTGGAGCACTTACCCTCAGCCTCTCCATGCAGCTCGGGCTTCCTTATAGCATGACAATCTCAAGGTAGTCAAACTTCTTCCTGACAGCTGACAGCTGTTAGTTAATATCAAAAGCTACCTTGGAGTTGTAAAACATGGCCCCAAATTCTTGACATTCCTTTCATCAAGAAGTCTTTGAAGGAGGGAATGCATGAAGACTATAAAACCTCCAAAAGTCTGCCATTATTGCATGAATAAAGGAGTAATAAAATAAAATGTCAGAATTCCTTGAGATGGGCAGTGTGTGAATTGGGGATTTGGAGGTTTTAGGTCTGAGTCCCTAATTGTTCTTGGCTCATAATGATTCTTGCGTAGGTCTGTTGCAACCCTCTCTCTATCTCC
>NW_007730053.1:169473-172340 GCF_000696425.1 Galeopterus variegatus
TAATTGTTCTTGGCTCATAATGATTCTTGCGTAGGTCTGTTGCAACCCTCTCTCTATCTCCTGCCATCGTGTCCTATAGTTTCTGCCTCCTGGGGCAGTTTCTGTCCTTGCTCTGGCCAAGATGACTATTGGCAAGCTGTACTCCTGCCCCAGCTGGCTCTCTCACTTCCTGATCCACAGACCTTGGCTACCACTTTGATTCCTCCTCTGTCTTCAGTCCAGGTTGTCTGTGTCTTCTGAGGCTACCCTCATGGGAGGCCAGAAAGCACAGGCAAGCTGTAGAGATAGGTGTTCCCAAGCAGAGCACGGCGATGGGAGCATGGATTGCTCAGCATTTACTATGAGGTTAGCAAAAGTAAAATTGTGTATTTGTTTCTCACAACAAAAAATATCTTGAAGACACTGAAGACATTACTTTCAAAGTAGAGTGCTATCATTTTACACATGCACACTCACATACATTTACATATAAGGGTACTTTAGGAAGGATGTCATTCACATTATTGTTTTCTTCTTTCTGGCAGGTACCACTGGCTCACACCACCAGCTGGTTAACCATGAAAGGCCGTTTCTACCACGGTCTATTAAAACATCCAATCAATAGCTTCAAAGGGTTAAGGTATTTCCCTCTCTGTCTATGGACCTCAGTGAGAGTAGAGGATAATGGGAATGTGGCCAAGGTCATGGACATGCCCCTGTTACCCTCAGCACTCCTGGCTCTGCCCCGTTCTTTTTCAGGTGACTGTGGTTTACCCAAAAGAAAAAGGAGACAGAGCGGGTGAGTCCGTGCAAACCATCATCACACCTGAGGATGAACTCAGCTCCTGTGTAACCAGCACTTTTCATCAGAGACTAATTTGCCAGTGAGGAGCCTAGAATTTGACAGAAACCTTTCCCCTTAGCTTGGCTTTTGTGTGTTCTCTTGGCATGCGTTGATTTTGCCTCTCAGCTTGTTAAGCACCTGCACTTTGAGCCTTCTTTTCTTACTTTGTAATTTTTATGGCAATTATAATTGAGCTTCATAAACTCTAGTCCTTCAATTTTGTGGACTTTTGGATGTTGTCTCTCTGTTTGAAGTTAGGATTTTAGGAGCTTCAGCCACATAAATTTTTTACTTTAAGAGTTGTTTTGGAATTTCTCTGGAAACCATACACTGAGTCAGAATGAAACCATTTTTGAACATCTCCCTAAATTGGATGTGGTAGGAGAGCTAATCCATCCAAGGGGCATACTGGAGGAACAAAGCTGATTGCTTCGCAGAGAAGTATAGGAATTTGTTCTGCTGAGTGGACTGTGCAGGTTGAGGACAAAAATGGAACTGCCTGAAGATTTTTAGACACTTTATATGTTGGCATAGGAATGGCAGATTGAGAGACAGTCAAAATAGAGAACAGAAACCTGCACGGGAGGACACAGAAAGAAGATAGGGGAGAGAGTACGGAGAGA
The DNA here is from genome assembly GCF_000696425.1 of Galeopterus variegatus. Classification (NCBI taxonomy): domain Eukaryota; kingdom Metazoa; phylum Chordata; class Mammalia; order Dermoptera; family Cynocephalidae; genus Galeopterus; species Galeopterus variegatus. The sequence continues at coordinate 170,920 of NW_007730053.1, forward strand.
TTTAATGGAGGAGCATGAGTAAGCTTAGCTGGAAAAGGTGTGATTCTTAATCTCCCCATAAAATCTTATCATTAGATTTTTTAACAAAACAACTTTTTTGTTTTAGAACAGTTTTAGGTTTATAAAAAAATTGTAAAAACAGTACAGAGAGTTCCCATGTACTGTTCTCTATCCTATACCCAGTTTCCCCTATTATTAACATCTTACATAAGTACTGTATATTTGCCACAATTAATGAACCAATATTGGGCCAGCCCGGTGGCGCACTGCTACAGTGCGCCGCTTGGGAGCACGGCGGCGCTCCCGCCGAGGGTTCGGATCCCACATACAGACCAGTTCCCGCTCACTGGCTGAGCGAGGTGCAGGTGCAACACCGAGGGTTGCGATCCTGTTGCCGGTCCCGGTCCGGTACGGGCGCGACACTGAGGGTTGCGATCTGTTGCCGGACACGAAAAAAGACAAAAAGGAAAAAAAAAAAAAAATGAACCAATATTGACATTACTATTAACTAAAGTCCATACTTCATTTAGATTTTCTTAGCTCTGTGTGTGTTTTTCAAACCCAATGTCCCTTTTCTGTTCCAGAATCCCAACTAGGATACCACATTATGTTTAATTGTTTCTTTAGGCTCCTCTTGGCCATGACAGTTTCTTAGACTTTCCTTGTTTTTGATTATCTTGACAGTTTTGAGGAGTTCTGGTTGGGTATTTTGTGGAATGTTCCTCAGTTGGGACTTGTCTAATGTTTTTCATGATTAGAATGAAGTTATGGGTTTGGGGAGAAAGATTACAAGGGTAAAGTGACATTCTCGTCACATCATATCAAAGGTACAGACTAAAATGTCTTATTACATGACTTACCATGGTTGAAGCTAACCTCAATTACTTGTTTGCCAGTTTTCTCCATTTAAAGTTATTTTTATCCCCCTTTCTAAACTGTCCTCCTTGAGATGAAGTCATGATGTGCAGTCCACACGTAAGGAATGGGAAGCCGAGCTCCACCGCCTTGAGGGTGGAGTATCTGTGCAAGTTATTTGGGATTCTGCACAGGAGGTTTGTCTTTTCTCCCCCATTTGTCTATTTATTCAATCATTCATTGATACCAATATGAGCCGATAGATACTTATTTTATACTTTGGGTTAAAATATGCTGTTACTTTGGGGCCAGCCTGGTGGCGCACTGCTACAGTGCGCCGCTTGGGAAGCGCGGCGGCGCTCCCGCCGGGGGTTCGGATCCCACATACGGACCGGCCGCTCACTGGCTGAGCGAGGAGCGGGGGCGACGCCGAGGGTTGCGATCCCTGTTGCCGGTCCCGGTCCAGTACGGGCGCGACACTGAGGGTTGTGATCCGTTGCCGGTCACGAAAAAAGACAAAAAGACAAAAAAAAAAAAAACGCTGTTTGGTTTTTTTTTTTTTTTGT
>NW_007730053.1:173222-174773 GCF_000696425.1 Galeopterus variegatus
ACCCCCCGCGGGCGCGGGGGGGGCGCGCCCGCGGGGGGTTCGGATCCCCCATCCGGACCGGCCGCTCACTGGCTGAGCGAGGAGCGGGGGCGACGCCAAGGGTTGCGATCCCTGTTGCCGGTCCCGGTCCAGTACGGGCACAACACTGAGGGTTGCGATCCGTTGCCGGTCACGAAAAAAGACAAAAAGACAAAAAAAAAAAATACGCTGTTACTTTATTTGTTTTTGTTGCTCAAATTCTTCCAGATTTGGCCCTTGGGAGCTGTTTCAATTGGCTTCTGTGTTCATTTGACATACCCCTTAATTGTGTGTGTACATGTATGTGTGTGTATGTGTGCACATTTGTGTGTTTTTGTAATTTCTTACTTCCTGGCACTACAAGATACTCCAGGATCATTTTGTATATTTTCTGTCCCAGTCCTGGAATCAGCCATTTTTCCAATGAGCCCTGATTCCTTTATTGGAGAGTGGTATTAGAAACCAAGATCTGGTTGCTAGGAATACTAATTACTACTGTGTTCTCACTGCTTTTAGGCCCTCTCAGCTAATAGAGCAAGGAGGTATACATATGTACACTAACCTGTACACACACACACACACATATATCACATTTATAAATATTTATATATATCATATATATATAAATATTTATANACACACACACACACATATATCACATTTATAAATATTTATATATATCATATATATATAAATATTTATGTCCATCTACTATTGTTTGAATGTTTATTTCCTCCAAAATTCATGTTGAAATTTAATAGTCATTGTAACAGTATTAAGAGGTGGGAGCACAGTCTCTGGTAAGGGCTTCTAGGACATGCATGTGAGTGGCTGTACTTCAAGTTGTCCCTCAGGCAGGGCAGCAGCATAGCATAGAGGTGAAGAGCATGGATTTGAAGTAGGGCTCTGCCTTTTAGCAGCAGTATGACCCTGGCAAGTTGTATCACCCATCTGTGCCTCAGTTTCCTTGTCGTAGGGACAATTACAGCACACTGTCGTAGGATTTTTGGGACTGTTAAATAAATTTAGCCATGTGAAGCCTTTGGAACGCAGTTACTACACGTAATTACTGGTGAGTGCTCGAAAAAATGTTTACAGTTATTATTATTAAGTATTTACCATGTACCAGGCAAAGTGCTTCACATTCATTGTATAATTCAATGATGACACAACTTTATGAGGTAGATGTCATTACTACCAATTTACAGATGTACAAATAGAGACTTGAAGAGGCTAATTTGCCCAAAAGCACAGGAAGTGGCAGAGCCAGGCAGGTGATTCTACTAGAGTCCTTGCCCTCAACTATTCTGTACAAGTACAAGGTGTCCATGTTTCATGGAAACTAAAAGTCTTTGGTGCTGGCATTTCTAGCAGAAATTGTCGTTGGAAGCTTCTCACACAACACTAACACAACTGTCATCTATGTTAAGAACAACTGTAAGACCCCACTGATTTTATAGAGCATTCTGACCACAGAGAGATTCAAATGCAAAAAATACATGTGTTTACAGTTGATAAAATCGGTAAAATAGC
>NW_007730053.1:175815-178098 GCF_000696425.1 Galeopterus variegatus
ATGTGTGTGTATTAGTGTGCACTATATGTATACATATCAACCCCTCTAACTATAGCAATATTCTCATAGGGGACTTGGTGCATTTCTTAGAGACACAGCTAAGAAAAACACGATGAATATTTATATTAATACATTTAATTCAACAAAGATGCCTGTTTGACAATCAGTGCATTATTCTGAATATTATTTTCATAGAGAGAAAAGGGGAAAACAGTCAACAAAACAGTGTGTTATATTTTCAGCTATCTTTATGTGGAAATATTATAAGCATGATTTCTTATTGCAAATCTTATATCTTCTTTTTATTTTTATTTTTTTGTCTTCTCCAAAAACACAACGTGTATTAATTACTTTCACTATCATAAAAGTGATGCTGTACTGAACATTTAACCTTTATCTAGATAGTTATATATTCTATCTTGTTTGCAATATTTTATAAGGATCTCCAATTACATCATAATAAGTGCCTTATGTTCTGAGGAGCTTTGACATCACCCATTTAGACCTCTTGGGAATCCTGGGAAATGATATTTTTGCCTAGCACTGAGAGATGTATGGAGAAGATGGAAAGGCTGGCAGATTTTCATTCTGTTTGGTAGGCTGAAAAATGTGGCTCTGGGGATCAGCAGTAATTCATCATCCCGGGCTAAGCAGAGAGTACAGGAACTGGGCTGAGTCCCAAGAAGCTCCAACCTCTAGGTGAGTAAGCAGATGTCTAAACATGAAGTGGGGAATGTCCATACCAGTGTAAAGTGATTACTCAGAAATGGCCAATCAACAGATACTGGACACATTTGCAGTGTAATGTGTGAACTTTCACAGGAAAAAGCTTGAAACTCAAATGCAAATGGGAAGAGTTGTTCAAAAATATTTTTCTGGCTTCTAGTACATGATTACACTTATTTGTTGGAAAATCCACCAATTTATTATGGTTAGGACAGTGCATGCAAAAATCCCCACTGTATCTAGCTTGAAATATACTGATAAGTCAGTATCTATGACAGAGATATCTTGTACTAAAAATTTTAAAGTTCCCTTATGATCTTAGCATTTTAAAAATTAGATACATGCTTGATTTCTATTTATGACATAGCAAGGAAACTATTCATTCAAATGTTTTACTGTAGTATTTTTTGCTTTATGGTAATTTTATTTGTTATTCTCCAAATCCCTGGGAAATCTTTGTTCTACTGAGTTAAATAGCTTATATTAGAATTTACCATGAAAAACTAGACTATAAGTGGGTAAAAATAGTTTCCACTTATAGTTTAATTTTAGAAGAGAATATTCAAACATATTCATCTGATTCTGAACAGGTCTTTCATATATATTAAAATTGTTATTATTAACAATAGAAAAATATACAGATTAAAATTGTTATTTTTCTTATTTTGTAAAACTTAGAAGTGAGTCACTGCATTTCTAGCTTATAAAATGTATGGTATGATTACCGTGTATACAGATTTTGGTGGGAGCCTAGTTTTGTGCCTACTCTCAACTAATGCACATTTTTGGAGCACATAAGTATATTCTTAGTAGTAACACTGAAAAGTGCTCACAACCAGGCATTGTAGAGAATTGCCAAGTGCAATTTTGAATCGGGTGTATTTTTTAAAATTTTGGTAGAGCGCATTTAGCAGCTCAGCATTTCCTCTTCATTGTTGACTGCATTCTCTGTCAGTGACCTTGCTCCCAAGAGCCACTCTTATCAATGACACTGGAAAGGGTGGGGTTGATCTAGGGTATATGGATGATCCTATTCTACTAATATTATGGTATAGTCGTAGACGCTAGAACCAAGAACTACCATATCATCAGAGGTACCAGAGGTACCAGAGGTCCGCTTGGTATATTCATTATATATGAATACTAAATTTTTAAAGATTGTGAATTCTTAAAATGGAGAATTAAAGGAAAGAGCATTGGCACCCAGCAGGTACTGTGAAATACTAAAGCCTATCTACCCTATAGTAACATTCTGTCATATTCACAGACAGAACGACACCACTACTAATCAGTCCTGATGTAGGCAGCATGTGCTGAGCAATGATTCTAAGTATGCTGTCATGGAGGTGGGGCAAACACAACCTCTGGCATATCCTATTCCTATCACTGACCCAAATATGTCATGTTTTGGATATTGACATTGCATGGGAGATTGAACACACTCCATATACCAAGTTAGAACCATCCACTCATTATATGAGTCAACATTCCATGCACTGAAGTTCTCTTCTGACTATAGTTTCTTAGATTGTTGCTCAAAGCTGGTGACTCAAAAGA
>NW_007730053.1:178352-179220 GCF_000696425.1 Galeopterus variegatus
GCGCCGCCGCGCTTCCCAAGCGGCGCACTATCCAGTGCGCCACCGGGCCGGCCCCAAGATTGTGAATTCTTAAAATGGAGAATTAAAGGAAAGAGCATCGGCACCCGGCAGGTACTGTGAAATACTAAAGCCTCTCTACCCTATAGTAACATTCTGTCATATTCACAGACAGAACGACACCACTACTAATCAGTCCTGATGTAGGCAGCATGTGCTGAGCAATGATTCTAAGTATGCTGTCATGGAGGTGGGGCAAACACAACCTCTGGCATATCGTATTCCTATCACTGACCCAAATATGTCATGTTTTGGATATTGACATTGCATGGGAGATTGAACACACTCCATATACCACGTTAGAACCATCCACTCATTATATGAGTCAACATTCCATGCCCTGAAGTTCTCTTCTGACTATAGTTTCTTAGATTGTTGCTCAAAGCTGGTGACTCAAAAGAGTTTTGAGTCTCAAGTAAGCAACTGTAGTCACAACCTTTACTAAATATCTCTGACCGGAACTAGAACCTTTAATATGAAGCTTTTTCCAAGATATAAAGCTTATTTACCAGTGAAATAAAATGTCTTCCAAGTTTTTAGAGTTGACAAGAAGAAATAATAAGAACAATTTGTCCTGGAAGCTAGAGAGACCATCACTCTAAGAGGTCATTCAAGTGATCAGATTGCAAGTACATCACCATGGTTTCAGATGCACTTCAAATGCAAGACACCTCCCACCACAGGACTAAACAGAAACTTACAGCAGAGGTTAGTTCTTGATGGCAGAGTACCCAAAGTGCTCTGATCTTAATCTTAATCTATTCAAGTAGTCTTAGCTACTATGACCAACCACTTCCTACCTCCCTTGGAA
>NW_007730053.1:180452-185080 GCF_000696425.1 Galeopterus variegatus
ATCTTAATCTATTCAAGTAGTCTTAGCTACTATGACCAACCACTTCCTACCTCCCTTGGAATTTACCATGCTAGGGCTATGGAAAAATAATCTTCCTCTATATAATTAGCTTATTCTTCTCCAACTTTGCATCTACACCCTTCTCCCTTCTTTTCCCAGATGATATCTCCTCTGAAGGATCCTTGGCTTTCTATTCCCCATAGTCCACTCTCCTCCCTTTTAGACACTGAGGGTTGCTCATTGGGTATGTACATTGACCAGCCTGATTCTGCGACCATTACAACAAAGTCAGATGCTGGGTTAGGAAGATGGCATCTGGCCACACCTCCATCCAAGATGATTGGTCTCTCACCAGGATGCAGAGCAGCACAGGGTGTCACTAGAGGGCATTTAACTATGTGGCACTGTTCGCATTGTATGAGAGTCTTTTATCTCATGGGGCTCTACTTTACTGGAGGAACTGCTCCAGTAAAGTAGGGCCCTGAGTTTCAGTTAGAGCTTTATGGACTGTGAGCACAGTCCCTACTGTTTGGGTCATGAGTCATGAACCATGTGTCTTCCTTTGTTCAGCTTTGTCTCCTACATAGCATCAGAGAAGGCCAAAATCTGGCTTACAACGTGAAAAAAAAATCACTAATGACTGTGCTACCTTGCAGTGCCATTCAGTAATTTATGTATTCAACAAATATTTACTGAGCACCATTTACTGTGCCAGCCACTAAGCCAGGCATTACTGAGACAATAATGAGCAAAAATCTACATCATCTCTGTTCTCAAAACACTTGCTGTCTACTCTATTGTGTTGGTTATTAATCAGATAATCATACAAATACCATACACATGTGGTAAGTGCTACGTGGTTAGGGAAGCCTTCCCTGGTGATTGATGACTGAAATGAAATGTGAAGGAAGAATGGAATTTGACTAGGTAATAGGAGAGGTAAAGGACAGCCCAGACTTTAGCAACTGCGTGTTCAAAGGCCATGTGGTAAGAGAAGGGAAGGTGTGACCTGAGTGTGGTTGGTGGTTGGGAGATCAAAGTTCAAAGTGATGCTGGAGAGGTGAGCAGGGGCCAAATCCTGCAGGGCCTTGCAGCCATGATAAGGGTTTGGTATGTATCCTCAAAGCAATGGGCAGCCACCGAAGTGCTTTGGTGGAGGGAGAGGGCGGTAAAGCAATGTGATTTCGGTTTTAAAAATGATGACTGTGGTGGTAGTGTAGGGTAGAGGTAGGGCTAAGATATAAATAAGTATGAACCCAGTCTGACCAGACCGTTGTAGTGAACCAGGTGAGAAATGAAGGTATCTCATACCATGCGGATGGATGTGGGCAGAAGAGGGTGAGTGACGGGTACATTGGAACTCAGTGATGGTCTGAATATGGGATATGGGCAAATAGAGGGCCCAAGGATGGACAGAGAAGGCCGATTGGGAGGATCAATGTTATCTCCACGAATATCTCATGCTCACCTTTTCAGGTCCCATTGACATGATTTTTTTTTTTTTCTGACATTATGATTTTTTTTTTTCTTTCTTGCTTTTTGTCTTTTTTAACTGACCGGTAATGGGATCGCAACCCTCGGTGTTGCGCCCGCACCACGCTCAGCCAGTGAGCGGAACCGGTCTCCACATGGGATCCGACCCCGCGGCGGGAGCGCCGCCGCACTCCCAAGCGGCGCACTCTCCAGTGCGCCACCGGGCCGGCCCATGACATTATGATTTTTTGATAGTCTGCTTTTGTCTTGAAAAGTCAGAGAACTGGGGTTTCCTAGAGACAGTTCAGTCTATAGTCAGGTGGACTGATGATCCTTGTGTTGCAGACATTAGGACTTTAACGAGGGTGGTTCACTAGGAAGGCCAAATATATGGGTTAAATGGCGAACATTCCCTACAGAGACTGGTGGTTGGCCACGCATTGAACACCCTCATCCCATCCTCACTCTGGGGACTGATAAGATTCCTCTGGTCCTTGTGGCCATGAGCTCCTTTCTGTCATTAAAGGTCCCTTAGTTTCTGAACTATGGTAAAGAAATGTAATCAAGCCAGTCATCTGTGTTTGAGACTTTCTCCAGTTAACTCTGTTTGTAGATTATACATCTAGATAGTTAATTCGTCACGTTTCCTGTAAAATGCACCATCTCGCGTAGTTTTGTTTGTTTTCTGAGGAAGGGTAACCTTGGAGAAGGCACTGGGTTGACAGATCCTCCATTTATTGTGGCCTTTTTATCACCTCAGTCCAGCCCTGGGTTGTTAAAACAAAACTTTATTATGTTTGCTCCTTCTGGGGCCTCTGAAGCTGGTATCTCACTTGGGGATAAGACAGACTTACCTGGGACCCTCATCAAACTTAGACCTGAGAAGACAAAACATGCTGTTGCTTTTTCCATATTCCTTCTTCCCCAGTCACATTCAACAACCAACAGAACTTCCAAACTCTTGGGGAATGCACTGTGCCCACCAGTAAGCACCAGGGCTGTGGGTCCTTCCACACCCTTTGGCACTAACTGACTCTCTGCAGTTGTAATGAACTGCTGGGCTCATATCAAACATTTACTGCACATTTACTATATGCCAGGGACTGTGCTGAGTGATATATATGCATTAATCATTTTTTATTGAGGCATAACATGTGGTATGGTGCATAAATACAGTACAGTGTAAATCTCAATGAATTTTTATGTATNGGTTCACTAGGAAGGCCAAATATATGGGTTAAATGGCGAACATTCCCTACAGAGACTGGTGGTTGGCCACGCATTGAACACCCTCATCCCATCCTCACTCTGGGGACTGATAAGATTCCTCTGGTCCTTGTGGCCATGAGCTCCTTTCTGTCATTAAAGGTCCCTTAGTTTCTGAACTATGGTAAAGAAATGTAATCAAGCCAGTCATCTGTGTTTGAGACTTTCTCCAGTTAACTCTGTTTGTAGATTATACATCTAGATAGTTAATTCATCACGTTTCCTGTAAAATGCACCATCTCGTGTAGTTTTGTTTGTTTTCTGAGGAAGGGTAACCTTGGAGAAGGCACTGGGTTGACAGATCCTCCATTTATTGTGGCCTTTTTATCACCTCAGTCCAGCCCTGGGTTGTTAAAACAAAACTTTATTTTGTTTGCTCCTTCTGGGGCCTCTGAAGCTGGTATCTCACTTGGGGATAAGACAGACTTACCTGGGACCCTCATCAAACCTAGACCTGAGAAGACAAAACATGCTGTTGCTTTTTCCATATTCCTTCTTCCCCAGTCACATTCAACCACCAACAGAACTTCCAAACTCTTGGAGAATGCACTGTGCCCACCAGTAAGCACCAGGGCTGTGGGTCCTTCCACACCCTTTGGCACTAACTGACTCCCTGCAGTTGTAATGAACTGCTGGGCTCATATCAAACATTTACTGCACATTTACTATATGCCAGGGACTGTGCTGAGTGATATATATGAATTAATCATTTTTTATTGAGGTATAACATGTGGTATGGTGCATAAATACAGTACAGTGTAAATCTCAATGAATTTTTATGTATGTATACACTTGGTAACCACCACCCAGATCATTACATAGCTCATTTCCAACACCCAGTAAGTCCTCCCATTCTCATTTCCAAGGCAATATAATCACCTCCCTTGCAATAAACACCTTTCTAACCACTATCACCATAGTATAGTTTTGCCTGTTCTAGAAATTTATGTAATCAGAATCATACGATATGTCTCTGAGAGTCATCCATACTGTTGCATGTAGTGGTGGTTCATTCTTTTTTTAATTGCTGTGTAGTTTTCATTGTGTAACTATATCACAATCTATTCATCCATGCTCCTGTTCATAAATATTTGAGTTATTCCCAGTCTCAGGCTATTTTAAACAACGTTATTATAGCCGTTATCATATCTTTTTCTGGTGGACATCTTTTGCATACATACCTAGGAGTGCAATTACTGGATCACAGGATAGGCATGGGTTTAGTGTACAGTAGTCGATAGTGCTAGTTCCAAAGTGGTTGTACCAGTTTACATATTTACTGGTATTTTCTGAGATTATTCCAGTTGCTCCACATCAGTACCAGCTCTTGATATTATCAATGTTTAATTCTAGTCGTTCTGGTGCATGCGTAGCATATGTCTCATAGTTTTAATTTGCATCTCCCCCCAGTGACTAATGACATTCAACACTTTTTCATATACTTATTGTGGTCATTTGGAAATCCTTTTTTGTGAAGTGTCTTTTTGCTCATTTTTTAAAATGTCTTTTTCTTACTAATTTATAAGAATTCTTGCTTGCTGTGTCCATTGTCTATTGGTGCATGACAAATCATCACAAAATTTAGTGGCTTAAAACAACAATCATGTTAATATTCTTTCTCATGATTCTGGAGCTTAAACTGGATTCAGGTTGGCAGTTCCCACTTTGGGTCTTTGTGAAGTTGTAGTCAGATGGTGACTGGCATTCAAATGATCTGAAATCTCAGTCAGTCTCAAGTCTGATCTTGGGCTCAAACCACTGGGGACTAGAAGAGCTAAAACTCCTTAGGAGTGTCTATAACTCGATGTAAACTTGCCTCACGGTCTCTGTAATGTCACCTCTCCCAGGGTGATGGAGATGCAAAGGATTCCTCAAAGCCTATTTCTTCT